>NC_046664.1:6391128-6396435 GCF_010883055.1 Belonocnema kinseyi | reverse complement strand
CTCCTCCAAACATTGCCAGGGTATCTTAAAGTATACGAAATAAAAAATTAACACGATTAAAAATACATTTTTGTTTCATTGTCTTGAAAGTCTAGTCTGGCCCAGATCTGGGACTGGTCCGCAATCCATAGTATAGAATTTGTCAAGTGTTTATCAGTGAAATTTTGTTCACCCTTTGCGAAACAGTGTCTAGTTGTCTAAAATAGTGCAAAATAAGAAATGGACAGTATTAAAAATCATTTTTTTTTCTCGTACTGACTTAAAAGTCTATTCTGGCTTAGATCCTGGACTGCTATACAAGCCGTACCATACAATTTTCTAAGTGTCAAGAATTACTTTCTTTAACCATTTTCAAACACTGTCAAACACGATCGTTTCAAAAAGTTTGTTACTAAAAAAATCGTCAAAAATGCTTCTTATTGAAACGTTGAAATCATTTAAAATGCCTTGAATTTTTAAAAATCCTAAAAAAAATTTTTTTTAATTGTCTTCTTTAGAATTCGTACAAACCCATTGAGATTTTCTAAAAAATATTCTGGTTGGTTCCATTTTCTAAAATTCTTTGGAATACTTTTAAATTATTAAAATAGATTAAAAATTAGTGAGAATTTACGCTTAATAACCTAAAATCTTGAAAAATGCTCGTTATTTTATCTTTGAAATCTTTAAAAATATTGTAAATTTAAGAAAAATGCTAAAACGGAACATTTTCAATTTTATAGAAATTTGAAATCTAACTATATTGTTAAAAAAATTTTCTTGTGAATTAATTTTTTAACAGAGAATTTAACTATTCCATATTTGGTTGAAAATTTATTTCTTTGGTTGAAAATGTGACTATTACTTTAAAAATTAAATTAAATGTTTAAAATTTAGTTAAACATTTTCATATTTAGTTGAAACTTAATCTTTTTTGTTAGAATCTTAATCTCCATTTTTGATAGATGTTTAATCTTCTTGGTTAAAAATGTATCTATTTTTATCAAAATTGAACTATTTTCTTTAAAATGTACCTACATTGTTGAAATTTTATTTTTATTTTCTTTTGTGTGGAAAATTCTGGTTCTTTAGTTGGAAATTAAACAAATTGGTTCAAAATTCGTTTGTGTTTCAAATTTATCACATTAGTTCAAAATTAATTTAATTGATTTGTAATATAACTATTTTGATGAAAATTCTCTTTTTTATTGGTTTTCGTGAAAATTGAGGTATTTGTTGTAAATTAAATTAATCTAAACAATAACTCGTAACATTTATGATAAAAGGGAGGTCCAGTTTTAGATTTATAAATCAGAAATGAACCATAGGGTTTTTATTTTTATTGATGAGAATTTTATAATTTTTTAGATTCATTTCACATTTAAAAAATGAACAAGTTTCTATATTATAGAAAAAAAGTTCAGATATAAAATAAAAATTCGCCAATATTTGTCAATCTAACGAGCCTGAAAATATTATTTGTTATTATTAAATTATTAGGAATTTTTTTATTAACGTTATTATTCAAGCTATACGCTAAGTAAACTTCTGCTTTGAACACAATATGAAATTAAATCGAAAAGTTAAAACATTAAAATATGTTAAAGTCTTTAGTTATGAAAGTTGCAATGCAACTTCTCACTCGCATAATTATGTAAAAAACAGTTCAATTTTTTAATACAAAAATATGAATTTTTGACATAATACATTAATTTTCTATGAAAAAAGAACATTTATAACATAATAGTAACTGTCAACTAAAGGGATGAATTTTGAACTAAAACAATGAATTTTTAATACAAAAAATCGATTTTTTAACAAAATAGTTGAATCCTCGGCAAAAAAGATCAACTTTTAGAAAAACACGAATTTTTAACAAAATTGTGTCAAGAAAAAAAATGTCACTCCGAATAAAATTGTAGGGGTAAGTTATGTGGAATAGAAAATAAACATTTGAAACTAATATTTCTTTTTTATTTTACAGGATTTAAAAAATTTTTCAGACAAATTCGAATCATTCTAAATAGTACTGAGGACTTATAGAAGCATCGAAAATAAATACTTTTTAAACTAACTTGAATTATTCCTAAAAGTTTGAAAAAATGTTGAAAACACTCTGTGTTCGAAATCTTAAAAAATGTATATCTTGTTAAAGATACTCAACACCTTTTTAAGTTTCAATTTTTTAATTATTATCTTAACCATCATTCAAACTTTCAAGCCTGCTTAATATCTTTATAAATTATTATAATTTTACGAAATTGTACTTATAATTCTGAAAAATTAAAAAAATTGTCTCGAAATCTTAAAAATTCTCTTATGATAATTTCGGATCGAATTTTTTTATAAAACTTTGTAATCTTGCTTTTGGATATTATCTAGATAACCTTATATGATATTTTTTTAAAAAATCATGTATTTTGTAAAAGATTTCTCTTTTTGGTACTATATTAATCTTCTTCTTTTTTGGTAATGAATTAAACGTTTTGATTAAAAATTAGTTTTTTTGTTAAATGAAAATAATTTTTTTAAACTGAAAAGTTAGCATTTCTATTTTTTGTCGAATGCATCATTTCATTATTCAAGTTAAAAATAAAATTTTGGAATTTTGTAAATGCTATAACTATCTATTATTTATTATTAATTATCTACTATTTTTTCATGAAACTTTATCGGCTGTTTCAAAGATCTGAAACGACAGGATTCAAGTTTATTAACCAGTCATTTTGAATAAAAATTCAAAAGGTGAGCGCATTTTGAATATTTTTGAGACCACTTTTTTCAAAATTTAAGTATTCTCTGTACGGATATTCACAGTATTAAAAAATTCGAACAATTTATCCTAATTACATTTTTCATGAAACCAAAAATTACCATAAAAAATTTTTCTTTTCGCACTCCTTACAATATTATCACAACAACTTTTTGAATTAAAAAAAATTATCGAAAATTCCTGTCTTTATTTATTATCTTATCTTTCGATATTTTTCGAAGCTCTCCCTTTCCCAATACAGGCTTCATCCCCCCTCCCAATTCTCACATTAAGGTCTTCCCTCCCCCAGCACCATCATACCATCATCTCTCTCTCCTAGTAAGTCTTCGACGCTTTATTAACCCCTTTCCATCCCATCCTTATTGTACACAGTCACTAAGCTTATACGTTACCCCTACTACCTTTACTGCCCTCATTTTCACGCCATCCCCCTCTCCCTCTCAATTAGCTCCTTCCTCTAATCCAGCCTTAACCCATGTTAGAAGACCCACCACTAACCCTTTATTTCCTCCTTACACTGACGGCCTCCTGCAGCCTCCACCTATACCCTCTTGTCAACTTTGACTCTACTCTATTTCATTCCTTTTTCTCTACCTACGTCTCTACCAGTCCAATGAAATCAGAAATTCTGAGTATACCTCCAGAAATCCTCATCTTTCTTCTTTACTCCAGCTACTCATGAAACAAATTTCCTTGCACTTCCTCCAACACCTCCTTCTGTTCGTCCTATACCCACATTCTCTCATCTATTTTTATTTTCCACATCCTACCTAAGCCGCTTCCCCTTCACTCCTCTCCTTTTTAGCCCTGCCATTTAGCATTCTCTGCACATCCCTTTCTTTCCTTGTCAAATCTTGATCGATGAAAACCTTCTCGCCCTTAATTCTATTTTTGTTATGCATTAAACCCCCCCCCCCCATTTTTCTTCTCTGCTATCAAATTCCACTACCGCAATTTTCTTCTTCTTTATTCCCTCCATCCTAACTTTCGCTACCTTGCCTTTAACCTACCCTATGCGATGTAGCAGCGCTTGCAACACCTACCTTTCTTTCCCGCTTTTAACTTTCATCCTCTTATTACAATATTATTTCTCCTACCTGCCTTCTCTCTTTTCTTCATCCTCAATTCCAATGCTTTTTTCCTTTCCCTATTCGTTATCTCCTTCTTTCCATTCATCCGCTCTCCCACATTTTCTTCTATTATATTTTTAACCTTTTTCCAAATACTTTGTTTTTTGCCCCTATCCCGTCAACTGCTTTCATTCCCAAACTGCCCACCACCCTCTCAAGCGTTTTTCCTGCCCTTTCCTTCCACACCCTAATATCTTCTTCTATCCACTTCATTTTTCCTCTTTTTCCTTCCTTACCGACACCACCTTTCCCTGCACTCCTGTTACTTTCCCCCTCAGCTCTTTTACCTCCTTTTCCCTCTTCCTCTTCAACAGATCCTCACCTCACTTGCACTAGACGCTCTCTCCCTTGCCTTGTCGTTTCCTTCGCTCCGATTCTTGCCTCTCCCGGACGTGTCACACGACGCTGGGCCACGCACAGCTGACCGTCGCACAGTGGTCCAGAAATGGATTTTTGCGGATAAATTATGCTATCCGTCGTAATTTTTGGTCAATTTTAGTGTTTGAACAAAGAAAATACTCTGCATAAAATTTCGCATCAATCCATTAAAGTCAAATTTTAATTTTAATTTTGTCTTAAATGTTATGTTATTAAACAATTCCAGAAAAATCAGATTTTTAAATACATTATTCTTTATCGTCTTTAAATACAATAAATTATAACAGAAATTAATAGAAATTGATGTACAGATACAGACATCATATGAATAAATGATTAAAGCAAAAATGTCCGTGTTTTAAAAAAATTTTATAAACAAATATACATTTATAGAACTTTGATAGGATTAAACATTATCTCTTCATTAAAAAAAAAACCTCCTTAAACACACCACACTGTTATTTAACATTGAAAATATTGTTAGGCATAAGTATTAGTCATTGTTATTCACAAATTATATAAAAAATTGCCTTATATAGGTAGGACGATGGTCGTGGGGGCTAAAGCGTAGGCTTTAGTTTGACTAAAATGGATATAAAATCTGCTAACGCAGAAAGTTTCTATTTTGTTTAGACATTAAAAATCAGTTGAATTTAAAATCCTAGCTGCTCCCTTTCGCAAGTTATGCGCATTCTTAGGTTTTCACAACCAATCATTGTGTTCTACGCAACTTGCGCGGACGAAATTTTTCATGTACGACGTTTTTTCAAATTTATCACTTTTTCAATGCATTCAAAAATGAATTTGTTGTTTATTTTTGCATTGAAAAATCTTAATTACCACTTTTAGCCAAACCCAGGACCAACGACGAGGATCCCATTTTCGTTTTTTTTTGTATTTTATATTTTTTGTATTTTTTTGTATTTTTTATATTTTATTATTTTGTTACATACCTTTTGAATAACTTATAAATTAAGCGATATAAAATAAAGATAAGTGATGTTTAATAATTTTTAGGAACATACATTAGTTGTAAATAAAAATAAT
>NC_046664.1:6380633-6391028 GCF_010883055.1 Belonocnema kinseyi | reverse complement strand
TCAAATCAAAATCAGTCGACGAATATTTATTTATGAGATTTGCTATTTTATTATTTATCAGAAAATTTTCTGGCTTTACTTTGCCAAAAACAATTTTTCTACAACATGGAGCGCATATCTTCTTTCTGTTCTCATCATGAGAACATTTATTACCGCGACTCATGTTAAAGAGAAAATAATTATAACAGTAATTATTATAAAATAAAAATTTTTTTATATAAATAATCCTTGGCTCAATAGTAAATTCTTTTATCTTCCTTTCTTGGCTCCTTCGTGAATTTTCTCGTTTTCAAAGTTCTATTATGCTCATTACATACATCTATCTATATCTTAAGGTCTCCTATTTCTAATACGGGTTTGATTTTTTTACATGCGCCACCTAGCGGTAGTAAATTTCATTAAAATACATTGATATATTGACACATATTTTACAGGTACTAAAATTTTAATTTTTAATTACCATTACTTTTGTATTAAATATTCGGCATTTATTACATTTAATAAAATAATAAATTGAAGATAGCGAAATTATTTATTCGAACAATGTTGAACCGTTATGCTTACTCAGAACTACTTTTTGCGAGTGTAGTAGCGTTGTATTGAAAGACCCATTGAATCTATAATATATGATTAAAATATGATACACGTCTATGCAAAATTTCTAGTACAGGCTATTACGTAAAAATCTAAGAATGCGCGTAACTCGTGAAAGGGAGCAGCTAGGATTTCAAATTCAACTGATTTTTAATGTCCAAACAATATAGAAACTTTCTGCGTTAGCAGATTTCATATCCATTTTAGTCAAACTTTTTCAGCCTTCAAGCACACCGTGCTAGCAAGGTAAGTGTGTGGAGGGTGTGTAAAGGAATAGAGAAGGTGTAAGAAGAATGTAAACCCTTAGGGGACACATTAGAAGCTTCCATCTCAACTATCTCTCAATTGCCTTATATTCGTATGTTCTTACGGAAAAAAAAAACAATTTTTTCATGAAGACTAACTGCTGCGAATGATTCTGATATTATTTAGCTGACAATTTTTTTTTAGCAATTAAAATTGTTATTAAAAATTGTTTTAACAATTTTGTTATAAAAATTTTAATTCGGCCTCGTAGGATTGATGAGGAATTTTATAAAGAGTATTTTCTTTTTTAATCTTCAAAATGGACTAAAAATTACGACCTCTAGCTTAGTTTGTCCGCGAAAATCCATTTCCAGACCACTATGCGTCATGCCCTTCTGGAAATTTTCGCTTCGTCTATTCCACTACCAGCACTACCAGTACTCTTGCTGACTACATCCCAATCTTCAGTCGGTAACTGTATTCTATTCATGCAAAAAGTACGTATTGCAGCCAACGAGTGTCTCTTAAGGCCGCTGTCGCCTACCGCCCAAAATTTCCCTTTCTTTGCACTATTTTATCCCTCACAGCCCCTACAGAGACTCTTTTCTCACCCCTAACATCCCTCAGCACTACGAGAACCATCCTTATCCACCATGAGGGCCCAAACTCCTCACTACAAAACTGCCCCACTCCCTTGCCAACCTAACCTCACTTTCTGTATTTAGCTAAATCCGACCCCAAAACTACCATAAAAATTAATTTGTAACCCCCTATTTCACCCGTCACACCCCTACTCACCTCCTAGACATACACCATCACACTCCACTCACACCTTCCACACAAACTCCGTAAAAACTTTGGTTCACTCTTTAAGTATCCTAAACTAAGGGTCAAGTTCGGTAGTGAGCCATTTGGCATCATAATTTAAAAAGTTGTTGTATTTTGTATATTTTTGGGACTACTTTTTTTTTAATTCACAAATTTTCCGTACGGATATTCATAGTATCTAAAAAGACAAACAATTTATCCTAATGATTTTTTTCACAAAACGAAAAATTACTAGAGTTATAGTGTTTACAAATTTCCAAAAAACACAAAAAGATTCTCAAATATAAAAATTCTGTAGAAACTTTGATTGACAAAGTCTGGGTAACTGAGGTTAAGGATATAATGTAGATGCTCAAAAACGGAAAGGCTGTTGAGTAGACCGTGGTTGTAACGTTTAAATAATAAAAATAACATTGCAAATGAGAAAATTCGGTTGATAAAAAAACGAAAGTAGTTGCAATAAAATGTTCGTTAACGACATTTTTGTTTGAGAATGCGCTTTGCTTTAACGAGGCAATGAAACTAGGTCTGGTGCAATACTAATGCATGTTATGGATTGTATTAATATACGTTAATGAAAACGATATACAATATTAAGGAAAAAATCGAGTTTGAAGCACTTGATGCGTGAGGAGAATGAGCTCGTTAAAGCCAAAGGAGCTTTAACAAAAGAGAATTCACAATCATCCAATTACCGTGTTGGTTGCTTTGACCTTTAGTTTTAAAAGAGCCTGTGCACAAGCATGGGCAATATACAAAGACCGAACGCGCAGCTCGAGGCAAATGATGCAACTTTGGGCGTTACAATAGGCAAAGGAACTCCACGTTGATCAGGTCGCCTAAGTGTGGCTTTAAAAAAAATGTTATTCCTTCTTTCTATCTCACAGACGTATTTTGCTACACCCTCATTATTCCCAGTGTCTTGATAATTATCGCTGGGTTCCATTTCTACAAAGAAGTGAAGGCCTGGCACAACTGAAATATAAGCGGCGCCATGTTGACGATTTCGCAGGCTACGAAACTCATTGGGAGCAAGACGATGCAGATTTCCTTTTACAATGTCGTGAGGTACAAGACTACCATTTATCTTTTTTTGTAGAGTCATCGTGGCTCCATTATGAAGAGCTTCATCTGGTGGTATTCCAAGACGTCGATCAGCAGCAGCTTCGAAAATTTGTAATATATTACCACCAGGTGCACTGACAACTGTGAATAAAATTTTTATGAAATAATTAATTTGAATTTCGAAACGTGGCACTAAGTATACACTTCTATTAAAACGAATATTTTAGCAAATATTTTAAATTAGGTAAGCTTACTTGTTAATTGATTTTAAAAACTGTTTCCAAATAAATGAAGGGAAAAAATCTTTAATCTTATAATTTCTCACGTCCTCGAGATTTTTCAATCATAGAATATTCTTGTATGTTTACAAAAGACATCTTGATTTTTATCTCTACTAAACTCTCGAGGTAATGACACATCTTTTGTGTCATTCAGATATACAAAATTTTAGTCAACTCATTTAAAATCATGACACAAGCAGTTTTACATAGCCAAATAGAGATTCTATTAGGAAATCCTATACAAAAAATTTTAGTTCAAAATTGATTTAAAACAAAAAAGGAAATACATTTTCGACAGAATCGTTTAATTTTTAACCAAAGAGATTAATTTCAAACTACAACTATATCACTTCAACTACAATAGATGAATTTTCAGTTCCTGAAATTAATTTTTCAAGTGACAAAAAAGAAATGTTAGGAAAAAATTGTAATTTTTAACATAAATATTTTACTTCACACTTAAAAACATACTTCAAACCAAGCATGCAGAATTTCAAGCGAAAAGGATCATTCGTAAATTAGAATTAGAATAGTTATATTTTTGGTCAAAAATAAATAATTTTTCACAAATGAGAACACATTTTCAAACAAAAATAAAAAACAGCTGCTAGCTCGATTTTCGACGATTTTATGTGTACAGTTATTTAATGAATTACCTTACAATAAAAAGCTACAATATTTTTTCAGACAGTCTTTTCTATCTTGCGTTTTTAATTTAAAAATAGAATTTTGTTAAAACGTTATTTTTTCTGGTTAAACAAAATTTCCTACAAGTCTTCTTCTATTCATGTAGTTTGCCTTAAAAATTGAATTTTTACAACCCAAGTTTTTTGTCCAGTAACCACTTAGTGAGGTGAAAATTATTGCAAGTTAAAAAACACGCTTATTTAAACAATAACTTATTGTTAATAACTTTCTTTTCTCAGAGCAATACTAGCAAAAATGTTTCTGAAACATTTGTTTTAGCTTTGAATTGTTAGTTATGGACAAATAATAAGTGAACCTCCACAATAATAATTTTTTAAATGACAATGCACGAAAACAAGGAATCAAATAATGAAGAGTAGCTGTGAGGACTAGGCCTGTAAATTTCAGAAGGGAATCAAAGTTGGATACTCATAACACCTGTATCCGTTTAATTGCACAAAATATAATTTACAAAAAAAATTCTGAAAGATCAATTGGTAGTATCCCTTTCCCATACCAGAATTACCACACTTTTAAAGCAAAAAAATGCACAGAGGCAAAACCCTAATCGCCTTCTCCCATGACTGAATTTTCATTTCTTTTTCTTCTGAATTACACTGGATAAACGTATTCACTTCTTATAAAAACCAAAAGTGAACCAATAGGTAAAAAAAAGGAACATTCATCGGAATCGAACGATTTCGATTTTGAAATAGATCCTTCGATTTTGGGAAGAAGGATTTAAACATAGGTATGAAAGCCGATAATCAATTTTTTATTGTTTTCAAATATCAGATGAGTTTTGATGGATATCCAAAGTCTATACCAACCTTTCCTGTGTACTGCTTGACAATATTTAAAGCAGCCTGAAGTTCGATTTTACCAGAAGCATAGAACTTTAGGTCATCTATATATAATACATGAGCATCATTATGCTCGCGACGATTAGTGTCGCCACAGAAATATCCAAAAGAATTTCGTAGTGCGAGAAATAGAGGTACAAGTGCGATGCAAAAAAGCAGAAGACTCATGGTGTCTCTCGGAAAGGCTCCACTAGAAGGTGCCATTGGTCGTTTTCACTCGATATTTTCCAGATGAGATAGTAAATTTGGTTTCCCAAATTCCAAAGTCTGTGAGAGGTTGAATCGAAAGCTTCACGGCAGAACATCGAGGCCATTGACAGAACGAGTTGATGGGCTGCTGCATATTTGCAGACGCATCTGTCAATTAGCAGGTTCTTTTAACTTCCTGCTACACCTTTGGTCTAGCCACGTTGTCCTCCTTTTTTAACATGTGAAGATAGAAAGAGAAGTGGATTCAAATTCGAAACGGCCCCGGGATCTCATTGCAGTAGCCGTAGTGTAACCGATTTCGCGTTTCTAATAGCTCGATTAAGTCGGCTTAGTTTTACTGTTCATAAGAGTACGGCTCACAGGCAGATCAGATCTGAACGATCAAAATCCTTCGGGGTCACATAATCCAGTCGTTGGGTACAAATTTTGTTGCCCTGTGTTACTAGTGTTATTTAAAATAATTGAATGTTTAAGTGGTAAATAAATAATAAAAAGAGGGCCATTTTAAATTAAATAATTTGAGTTTGCGCCATAGTATAATAACGTGTCGTGCCACCGCAACGCTGCCATAAAAAGTAAAATTTCAGATTACAATATTTAGTACACTTTCAGAGTACAAATGCAATTTTCATTGTGGCAACACTGGCTGGAATCTTTTATTAGTAGATTAAAAACACTCTCACAGACAGCGTTCATTTAACTAGTAAACAATTATCTACAGATTCAATAAACTAAATATTAGACCTTTGAGTAAGAGAGGCAGAGATAAGTGACGTAAGCCGTAACGTCAGCAAGGTAGCAGGGCGACTGGTGACGAAGAAGGCAAGTAGAGCGCTAGAGAAGGTCGACGCGCGCATCTCTTTCTACCGATTTCTAGCTTCTGCGCGCAAATCGCACACAACGAAAACGCGGATTCCGCTATAAAAGGTGCGCACTGGCCCGGAGAGTCACATGTTGTGGAGCTGGATAGCAGCCCCCTTACAAAAACCCTAAAGCTAGTTACAATTCATAGGTATCTACAGTTAGTCACCAGCTCTTGATTCGGCTCCCAAACCATTGCCATTTTTCTCGATAACCGAGCGCTACAATTTCTCTCTTCGTTAAAGCTATAGCTGGTTACAGGCCTTTCAGCCGGCAGGCTTACTAACTTCATCCCATCGCCCTTTTTTACCAAACACCCCAGTGGGCACAAAGTTTGGCAACGTATTTACGACATTGTTACGCCAAATTTACGAAATCCTATGTCAATATCGTTAAAGTGTCTTTACAGTATCGTAAATAAGACGTATGATCTAACGATGTCTTTAGGATATCGTAAAGACACCGAAACGACATGGACATAGGATGTCGTAAAGTTGTCGTAAATATGTCGTAACGATGCCATAAAGAAATCGCAAAATTTGGTGCCTATTGGGACATAAACTTCCGCTAAGTAGTTATATTTCAGGGTAAAAGTCAAAATCGAAAACAACCGCTGCCCTACGACATTATTCCACCTTACTTAACATCAATCCTTCAGATCACTCTTCTTACCTCTACCTCTTTCCATTTTATTATATAGGCACATAAGACCTTCCTTCTACCTCCATCCATGTCTTTCCTCTCACTCTCTAATCAGATAGTCTCCAGAACACGCTTCTTCTCGCTATCTCTTTCTATCTTATGAGATAGGCACTTCAGTCCCTCCGTATACCTCCATTCATATCTTTCCTTTCACTCTCTCATCAGATCTTCTTCAGATCATTCTTTCTATGTGATGAGGAAGACAGATCAATATCTCCTTCCAACCTTCTTGCACACCTTCTCGCGAGTGACATTCGCATATTCCTGCCATTCACCCCAAGAGATAGTTTCATTTCACTCTGTCTGAGTAGATAGAAATCAATCGACCTGAAAGATTATTTTTCTTACTGAAACTCCATTAAGTAAGGAGCGTATCAAGTGCTTCCCGTGATAATTTTTACCCAGTGGGCACAAAATTTGGCGACGACTTTACGACATCGTTCAAATATCTTCACGACAACTTTACGACATCCTATGTCCACGTCGTTTCGCTGTCTTTACGATATCTTAAATAAGTCTCATGATCTAACGATGTCTTTACGGCATCGTAAGGCAGCTAAACGACATAGACATAGGATGTCGTAAAGTTGTAGTAACGATGTCGTAACGATGTCGTAAATACGCCGCGAAATTTTGTACCGACTGGGTATTTATATACTTATTTATATCCTCCTTGTTTACATGCCTCTGCTTTTACAATTCGCCCGTGACGCCCACACCTTTATTTTCGTATTCTCATGCACCGAGTTTTAGGCAAAGGTAATTGAGAAATATGTAAATGATTGATTTTAGTGATTCTGTTTATAGTAGGTCGGTGAAGTCTGAATAATCATTTGTTCTAGGTCTTTGTCACTCGCAGCTCTATGCAGATTGGGTTAGTTTAATATTCAGATAAAAGAGTTACCTTTCTATTCCAAAAAGGGCAAAAAAAGTAAGTAAGGGTTGATGTTTTTTTATAAACTTAAGCAAGATACAATTAACTGTTGAGTTATTTTTATGAATACTTAACCACCCAGTGGGCAAAAAATTTGGCAACCTCTTTACGATATCGTTACGACATCTTTACGACAACTTTTCGACATCCTATGTCCATGTCGTTACAGTGTCTTTAAGATATCGTGAAGATATCGTCAGATCATACGACATATTTACGATATCGTAAAGACGCCTTAATGATATGGATATAGGATCTTGTAAAGTTGTCGTGAAGATGTCGTAACGATGTCGTAAAGACGTCGCCAAATTTTAGAAAATAGTAACGCGCATTGTAGAATTTACAAATTGCTTTTTACAGGGCAGAACGCGTTTCCAGCACTTTTAGCTCGTGTGCGCAGTATTATTAATAGAAGCTTGTGGTACGAGTATAAAAACTAATAAGATTTTATTCACATAGTGACAAAAGATTGATATTATATGATTATTATTTGATGTTTTAAAATAAATGGCCCTTTTTCATTTATGTTATAAATAGAGTTATACGATAATTGAACTTCTGCTTAAAGAAAAATATGAAATTAAATAGTTTTTAATTGTTTAAATCTTTAATTTATTCTTTCTTTTGAGAAATTTCAAATATCTGCTGTAATTGGAACTTCAAAATTCAAAATGTTAATACATTAAAGTATATTAAAATCTTTTCATTTTTAAAGTTGCAATGAAACTTCTCTTTCACATAATTATTTACAAAGCGGTTCAATTTTTTAATAAACAAAATTCACCAAAATTCAAATTTAAGGGGTAATTTGTTCGGAATCGAAAACACAAATTGCGAACTGATGTTTCTTTTTTAGGTTTGTTAATTTTTTATGTACAGAATTTTGCGAAATTTTCGGCAAAATTCGAGTCAGTTTGAACGAAACTTTTAAACCTGCTTAATATCTTTAAAAATTATTTTAATTTTCCAAAATTACACTTATCATTCTGAAAAATTAAAAAAATTGTCCAGATATCTTCCAATTTCTGGTATAACAATTTCGAAAATCTTTTAGAATTAATCGTGAAACCTTTCAAAATGATTCAAAGTTTCAAAATTTCTATTCACAAATATTAAAAAATTTACATATTTTTAATTATTAAAAAATATTTTTCAGTTTTAAATTAATGTTGAATCTGTTTAAGACATCTTAATGTCTCCTGTACGTGATCGAATTTTTTATAAAACTTTGTAGCCTTGCTTTTATATATTATTTATTAAACCTTAAATGTTATGAATATTCAACAGTTCCATTCTTTATCCAAATTTGATCTTTTCGATAGAATTTTGATTTTCTTGATCTTCTTGGTTTGGTAACAAACTTTTACCAAGCGATGACCAACCAAATTAAAACTTTGCAATCGGCATTGAAAACGGGAGATTCCTATGGTTTTTCAACTGCGCTCATATGCGCCATCAAATTTTTTTTGAAAATCTTTAAAATTGCCTCAGACAAAGAGATAACAAAATGTTACGAAATGATGACCAACCAAATTAAAAGTTTGCAATCCGCATTGACAAAGGGAGATTCCTATGGGGATTAAATGCGCTCATATGCGCCATAAAGAAAAAATTTTGCGCCACATTGATAACCGAGATATCAACGATCAAAATTGGGGGGGGGGGAATGGCGTCATTTATCTAAACTAATTGCCCTTTTTCAAATTCATCATACCAATGTTTCATAACTTCAAATGCGCCACCACTAAAAAATTTTGCGCTAGCTAATTAACAAAGATATCGTATTTTGGAGGGGGGCAGTGTAACGCAGGTGTTAAATCCTCAACAGTTCTTTGCAATATAATGTGGAAGACATGGATTCTTTCAACTTCAATTGCGCTCATATGCGCTAAATTTTTTTTTGTTGAAAATTTTGAAAATTGCCCAAGATATAGAGGTAACAAAATTTTACGAAGTGATAACCAACAAAATAAAAAGCTTGCAATCCGCATTGATGAAGGGAGATTTCTATGAGGTTTCAAATGCACTCATATGTTATTATAGGAATTGGGAATCTGCGAGTGTTCAACATGTTTAATACATAGTAAACATGCGTCAAATGAAAATCCTCTACACCTTAAATTGAGGGGTCATTTACAAAATACGTGATACATTTTTCATAAACTTTTACCCCCCCCCCCCCTGCGTGATACTTTCTCCATTGGGCTTATCATGGAGGATGATTTAGAGATATCATGGGGTGGTAGATCATTAACAATTAAAAATGAGGAAGTTGATTATAGTTTTTTCTCAATTTTAAAAGTGGCGCATATAAGCGCATTTGAAATACTATCCAAAGAGATAATTTTATATTTTTATACTGGAATTTAATTTATTTGGAGATATCGGATAGTGAAGCGTAACAAGTGCTAATGAGGGGAATGATTATGGTTTTTTGTCAATTTAAAAAGTGGCGCATATGAGCGCATTTGAAACCGCATAGAAATCTCCCTTCATCAATGCGGATTGCAAGCTTTTCATTTTGTTGGTCATCACTTCGTAAAATTTTGTTACCTCTATATCTTGGGTAATTTTCAAAATTTTCAAAAAAAAATTTTAGCGCATATGAGCGCATTTGAAGTTGAAAGAATTCATGTCTTCCACTTTATATTGCAAAGCACTGTTGAGGATTTGACACCTGCGTTACACTGCCCCCTCCAAAATACGATATCTTTGTTAATTAGCTAGCGCAAAATTTTTTAGTGGTGGCGCATTTGAAGTCATCAAACATTGGTATGATGAATTTGAAAAAGGCAATTAGTTTAGATAAATGATGCCCCCCCCCCAATTTTGATTGTTGATATCTCGGTTATCAATGTGGCGCAAAATTTTTTCTTTATGGCGCATATGAGCGCATTTGAATCCCCATAGGAATCTCCCTTTGTCAATGCGGATTGCAAACATTTAATTTGGTTGGTCATCACTTCGTAAAATTTTGTCACCACCGCATCTTTGGCAATTTTAGAAATTAAAAAAAAATTCTGGCGCATATGAGTGCACTTGAAGTCGAACGAATCCAATTCCTCAACTTTATATTGCACATCACTGTTGAGGATTTAACACTTGCGTGACACTCCCCCCCCCC
>NC_046664.1:6368069-6380533 GCF_010883055.1 Belonocnema kinseyi | reverse complement strand
CCCCCCCCCCCTATTTCGATCGCTAATAACTCGGTTATCAATGTGGTGCAAAATTTTTTCTCTATGACGCATATGAGCGCATTTGAAGATCTTCAAGATCATGTGATTTAAGATTTGATTTTTCAAATGGGGGGTATAGCTTTATACTGCTCCCCCTCCCCCGCGTAACACCTGACATAAATCCTACAGTTTTGTGGCGCAAACATTTTAGTCGTTGGCGCATTTGAGCGCATTTGGGGCGCAATTCAGTGGGCTATAAAAAACTCAACAATGAAGAGTGGGCGGGGGGGGGGGGCTAATGTAACTGACCTTTTTTTTTTTAATTTGAATTTTTTACAATATATTGAAACCCATTATATCGAATGTATATTATATTTATTTCTGTACCTTGGCTCAAAATTTAAATTATCGTTTGTTTTTTGAAGTTTGGTAAATGCAGTAGCTTTGGCATGTTTTTTTAAGTTAAACTTTATCGGTTGTTTCGAAGATCAGAAACGACAGGAGTCAGCTGTGTCAGCCAGGTATTTTGTGTAAAAATTTAAAAAGTAAGGGCATTCTCAATATTTTTTTGAACCAGTTTTTTTTTCAAACAATTTTCAAAAAATGACAAAAGTTGCAATAAAATGTATAATAACAAAATTCTTTTTACAGTACGATCCTGAAGTGATTTCGATTTGTGTAAAATTTTACCTTACTTGTTTTTGTCAAATTTTCACTATCTGTCCTAAACTAAAGGTCAATTTTGCTACTTATTTATTTTAAATAAAAAATAAAATAAGTTAGAGCATTTTCAAAATGGTCGAGACTTTTTTTCAAGAATTCTGTCTGTTTGTAAAGTCTGTAGATTTTTTTTTAGCTCGATTACTTGCAAAATAATTTATAGATTGGATTGGCCTTAATAAACTCTTTTAGCATTCTAAAATTAAGGACAAGTTCGTTAGTCAGCCATTTTGGTTAAAAATTTTAAGTGACTTCATTTTGAAAATTTTTAGGATCATTTTTTTAATAGTTCAAAAAATCTCTGTTAACAGTGTTAAAAAAAACGAACTATTTATTCTGGTGACTTCTTTTGCTCCTAAAAAATACCGGAATTATACCATTTAAAAAATTCAAAAAAACACAAGAAAATAAACATTTTGAGCCAAATAACGTGCGATATAAAAAAGTCAAAACAAGAAAAACGTTGCTTTTTGAGTTTCCAACACGATTATCACAACAAATTTTTGAATTTAAAAAACAGGTCGAAGATTCAAATGTTTACAGCCTAAAAATAATGGAAAACCCAAAAATTACAATATTTTGGTCAAAATGCAAAATACAGAAAATTAAGAGGAGACAAAAATGTTGCATTTGAACAAGATCTAAAAATTGTTCATTAATCACTTTTTCGTAAGATATGTATGTTTTTCTTTCATCGTAAAAACATCATTAACAGTCAAGTAAAAATCTGCCCGCTGCGTAGGCACCTTCTCATCACAACTTTTGGCTTTTAATTAATTTTTTTGTCTTGTGTGTGGTTTTTCAAAAAAATGATGTTTTGAATCCTATTTTTGATAAATAAATCCGAAAGCAGGTTTTTACGAATATGTCTGTCTGTCTGTGTGTTCATCAGCTAGCTAATTTGGATAAAAACTCAAAAAGTTAACGTATTTTGAATATTTTTAAGAATTTTTTTTCACTCAAAAATTTTTGTACTGATATTATGATTCAACACCAATGCAGCTTATAAATTATAATAATATACATTTATGAAAATGATATACAATTGCAGGGACAAACTCGAGTGCAAGGCACGCGATACGTGATCAGAATGTGCTCGGTAAAGCCGAAGGAGCTTTAGCAAAAGAGAATTCACAATCATCAAGTTACTCTGTTCGATGCTTTGACCTTTACTTTTGAAAATTCTCTGCATAAGTATATTCAAACAGGAAGAATAAAAAACTAAATATTTATTTTAACTTTGCCTTTTATTTAACATTTCTTCACTATTTTTAACACTTAATATTCTTTTAGGAAAAGCGTAGAACAATCATAGGATATGATCTATATAAATCTCCATTGAACGTAAAGCCTAGATGGTTTACGAATAAAACTTTAGGCGTTGCAATAGGTAAAGCTGTGGAACGTTGACTAGGTTGCATGAGTGTGGCTTTAAAAACAATGTTAGCACTTCTTTTTATCTTACAGAAGTATGTAGCGTTGCCCTCATTACTCCCAGTGTCCTGATAATTATCGCCGGGTTCCATTTCTACAAAAAAGTGAAGGCCTGGAACAAGTACAACAAGAGCAGCACCATGTCGACGATTTTGCATGCTACGAAACTCATCGCGAGCAAGCCGATGCAAATTTCCTTTAACAATGTCGTTAGGTACAAGAAAACCATTTATCTTTTTTTGTACAGTAATCGTGGCTCCAGCCTCAAGAGCATTATCTGGGGGCATTCCAAGACGTCGCAAAGCAGCATCTTCGAAAATTTGTAATCTATTACTAGCAGGAGCACTGATAACTGTAAAAAAATATTGATGAAATTCGTGTACACTGGGAAAATATGTAACTGTCAGTAAGAAGATAAGAATCTAAGCAAACATATGCTACAAATTTAATGAATTCCACAAATCGAGGGAGTTAAAAAAATTAAAGGAATTCCATGGAATTGATAAGAAATAAGATAATTCAGTGAATTCAGACAAATTTATAATACACCAAACTCTCGATTTTAGTCACCCCGTTCTCTGCCTTCCTAGAACTGCTGGCTTCCGTCGCTTCTCAGGGGAGCAGGGCAAGAGCGCATGCGACATTATATATGTATTCTTTTTTAATTGGAAACGAATCAGGCGGATCTCACTGTTTACGTTTCG
This sequence comes from Belonocnema kinseyi, assembly GCF_010883055.1. Lineage (NCBI taxonomy): Eukaryota > Metazoa > Arthropoda > Insecta > Hymenoptera > Cynipidae > Belonocnema > Belonocnema kinseyi. Next base: position 6,377,675 of record NC_046664.1, on the reverse strand, counting down.
ATAAACCCGAAATCAGTCTAAGGTTATTTGAAGGCAACCGTTGACACTCGACTAAAAGCGAGTGTTTGATGTATTTCGGAAAATGTATAAACCTCACAGAATGCAGAGTATTCAGAAAATTTAGAGAATTTCCGGTAATTCAGAAAGTTTGAACAGGAATTCAAAGGAATTCAGAACACTTTGGAAAATTTAAAAGAATTTAGAAACATTCAAAAAATCTGAAAAAGTACAAAGGAATGTGATCGAGTTTAAAATTATTATATGCAATTGTAGGATCAAGCGTAACTTAGTGTGTATTTGTCATTATTTTTAGCCGTATGCTACCTAATTGGAATCTCGAAACGTGGAAATGAATATAAATTTTTAATAAAAAGAATGTTTTAAATACGAACTTTTTAATTGAAAATTTTAAGTTGAACTGTAATGTATAGAATCCTAATCTAAGATTGAGATAAATTCAATGTGTAATCGTCATTTTTGCAATGCCGTATGTTTCTGAATTTGATCCACCGAGATGGGACTATATGAAAATTTGGATTAAAAAAAAATGTTTATGTCAGATTGTAATCTCGCAACGTGGCACCAAATAAAAAATAAATTTAAGTTTTATGTTTCCATATGTTACAAGATTTAAATCTCACCACGTGGCAATGAATTCGAATTTTAATTGAAAAATTTCTTTAAATACAAGCTGTTTTATTGTGAATTTCAGACTATATTTTTAACATATGTAGTATTTGTGTTAGATAAATGTTAATCTTAATGTGAAGCAAGCTTACTTGTAAATTTAATCCAGGCAATGCATGCAAATAATAGATTGACTATCTTCATTCTTTCTTTATACCAGTGCAGATAACGATAGCGAACTCAAATCTGATTTTGGAAAATAACTATTTTGTGGAAAGTCGTTTTTTCCAAATATTATTTACAAATAACTGGAGGGGAAAACAATTTTGACCTTTAAATTTTTCACGCCCACCAGATTTTTCAATCACAGAACATTCATGTATGTTGACGAAACACATTTTGATTTTCATCTCTACTACATTCTCGAGGTAATAACGTACTTTTTGTGTCATTAAAATATACAAAATTTTTGTCAACTCATTTAAAATCGTAACACATGCATTTCTACATACCCAAAAAGATATGCTATTCGGCAATCCTGTAAATGAAGTTTGAAATAAAAACTGATTTGAAGCCAAAAAGAAAATAAACTCTCGACAAAATAGTTTTCAACTGACAAAAACGAACTTTTAGAAAATTTTCTGGAATAATTTCTAGAAGAAAGATTGCAACAGAAGTATCAGAGCCGATAATTATTTCTTGTTGTTTTAAAATTTTAGATGAGTTTCGATTTTTCTGTACCAAATGTTTAGTTTTTGTCTTTATTTGCTTCAATTTGCAAAAATCAAATTTAAATCCCAAAAACTACAGCCTATGCGACAAATATCATCTGAGGGCCAGCTCAATATTTGGCCAGCGCCGTCATTGTCTAAAATCAAGTTTATAAGGGCGCAATATTCTCGCCTAGATTTGTTTGAATGTTTTCTAACAACTTTAACCTTTAAAATCGACCACGTCAGGCGAACGACAGAGCAGGACTAAATAAATAATTCAACAGCTACAACCAAGTCCAACATCAACTTTTTATGGGCGCAATATTCTCGTATTAATTTTTCTGCATTTGTGCAACAAACTTCAACCCCTAAAAACTTCCCAATATGCCGCAAACAACCCGGCGGGACCAGCGATGTATTTCAGCAGTCTCCATATTATGCAAAATCAAATTTTTATGCCCTTTTTTAACTGCCCCTTCTGCGGCAAAAACATGTCGAGGCCAGCTCTGCTTTCTTCACTTCTGCTTCTAGCGAAGAAGCATCTAGATTGAGTAATACACTTTCCTCATTTTTGATGTGTAAATTCAGGCCAAGGGTCTCGACCGTCTGCTCTGCGATTTTGTAAAGGAACGCTCTTTTGCAAATAATTTCGTGATTCCGGTCCATTTTTGGAAGAGAATCGTTACCACTTGTAACGTCGTAGGCCGTACTTAGAAAAATTTGATTATGAAGACACTGGAGATCGAGAAGTTCGCGTCCGCCTTGATGGCGTGAAATATATAATCTCGGAACAGATGAATTGATATGAAAGCTCTTCTGCATATGCATGATCTCACGTGTGGCGATGTCAAGGGTCTTAAAATTGTTCTTCGTCCATTCAACAACCTCAAACGAATAGAGTTAAACCGGGACGGCAAGCATTTTAGTCGCACACAATTTGTTCAGCGCAAACAGATTTGAAGACCAAATCTTCCGAAAGAAAAAAATCTTCCTTTTCATATATTTTATTTAGTGCATGCTTCGGAGACAATATCACTGATGTTGCGTCATGAATGCTGCTTTGAGGCACGCCTAAGTACGTATAGGTCTCTCCAGTGTCAAGGTGTCTAATAACACTTACATCTAAAAGCTCAGGGTACTTGGAAACACCAATAATCTTTCCTTTCTTCAGATGAATTTGTGCACATTTGTCCAATCCAAAGTCCATACTAACCTCTCCTGTGTACTACTTGACGACTTTTAAGATAGTCTGAAGTTTGATTTTGCCAGAATAATAGATCTTTAGTTCATCCATATGGAATTCATGACAAATGATAAATCTATGAGAGTTTCTATTCAAAGCTTTCCGGTAGTTAATCCTGAATATTGGCAGGACGCATTGATGGGCTGCTGCGTCTTTGCAGACGCACCTGTCAATTAGCAGGTTCCCACATCCTGCTAAACGTTTTTTCGAGCAACGCTGTTCTTTGATCTCTCTCCACACAGATTCAATTCTTCGAAGTGTCCTGTTGTTCAGGACCGCTGTGAAAATTGTATAAAGTGTGTACAAAAAATTTATTGGCCTGTAATTTTATGGATTGGACAAGTTGCCTTTCTTAAATAGAAGTAAAATGCGTCCTAACACCAGCCGCTGTGGAATAGACGTTTCCGACTTTAAATATGAGGTGAATAGGCAGTCCAGATGTTATGTAGAAGTAAACTTCTTACATCACAAGTTTTTCATACGACCTGGTTCTGCAGCGTAAAAATTCTTCGAACCCCTCAGTGCTCTTTTCAGCTCTTTAGCAGTGATTTATGGAAATTCCTTCTCAGATGTTATAAGGCTTTTGAAAAACTCCTTGAAGCGAATTTTATCATCAGCATCATCTCTCAACTTCAATATTTTCGGGATCCTGTATAACTCTCTCCAAAAAGTCTCTACCTTGTTGGACTTAGGTGAATCTTTGACAGAAACAAGGGGAACGCTGAAGAGGCGCGTTGGGTCAGCAAGAAAATGTTGATTCTTACTAATCCATCTTTTCCTCTTCTGTGTTCTCCTGGCGCCAGATAACACCTGTATTTCGTCAGCAATATGTTGCTTAATTGTCAGAAAATTTGAGTTATTCCCTGTGTGATTGTTGGTCCTCAGTTCTTGGGCTAAATTTAGAACAGCTTCCTTGAACAGTCTATCAGATGTTATGTAGTCAATAAAAAAACTGAACAGGAGACGTTTTTTGACTTTCTCATCCAATCTTCTTTGTCATTTTATGCATGCGTTTTTTGAGTTTTTGATCCGCCATTGCTTTTAGCCTTCGATTTGAATAATCCAAAGCTCTCGTAGGGAGAGCATTCATTTCTGCGCCCAAATAAATTCGGTTTAAGACAATGTCGGGGATGTCTAAGGAAACATTTTATCAAACAAAATTAAGAAAAAAATGCATTATTCGAGCACCTATCGACGGAATTTTCTTGTTTAATGTACGTCCTTTTAATTAGGAACTTCGTGATAAGTTTAGCAGCGTCCATCACTATTTAATAAATTATATATTTTTTTAACGAATTTAATAAATTTTATTATTTTTCACAAAATTAATCAAGAAATGCGTTATTTGGGAATTTAAGGGCGGAAAAAATGTTTTTTTCTTACAATGTCAGTCCTTTTAATTGGGAACCTTATGATAATTGCAGAAAGATGCATAATTTGTTGATAAATTTTATGATTTCTTAAACAAATTAAAGAAAAAAATGCATTATTCAAGCACTTATCGACGGAAATTTTTTTTATGCTAGACCATTTAATTGAGAACTTTATGGTAATCTTAGCAACACCTTTGATAAATTGATTGATAAATTTTATTTTTTTTCAAACAAATTCATTAAACACATTTATTATTCGGACATCTGTTGACGAAAGTTTCCTTTTTATGCCCTTTCAATTAAGAACTTTATGTTAATTTAAGCATCATTCATAATTATTTAATAAATTGCATGATTTTTTTTTACAAGTTTATAATAAGCAAATACATTATTCGGGCATCTGCTGACGTAAAATTTTTTTTTGGACGTCAGTCCTTTTAGTCGACAGAAAATTCGTTTTTTTTTTCTATTTCAAATTTTTAAATTAGGAACTTTATAATCACATCTGCAAACTTCATAATTTTTGGTTTAATTTTATGATTTTTACATTCTCATCAGAGAAGGTATTAGATTTGTGTCAAATTTGAGACTCTTCAATACGAAAAAAAGGTTTTTATGAATGCGTCTGTCTGTATGTATGTCTGTCTGTATGTATGTATGTCTGTATGTCTTTCTGCGCTCGCGATAACTTAAAAAAAAATTATTCTATTAGATTAGCCTTTAGTACACAAGTTTAGTGTCCTAAACTAAAGGTCAAGTTCGTTCGCCAGCCATTTTGGGAAAGAATTCCAAAAGTGGGCACATTTGGAATATTTTTGAGACCATTTTTTTTCAAAATTCTCTGTATGGTTATTCATAGTATTCAAAAAGGCGAACGATTTATTCAAATTATTTTTTAACAAAATCAAAAATTACTAGAGTATTTACAAAATTCCAAAAAAAAAACGAAAATGAACATTTAAGCCAAATAACGCACGATATGAAAACAGTCAAGTTAACAAAAAAGTTGCATTTTGAATGCCCTACAAGATTGTTGTAACAATTTTTAAATTTTCTTGAAAATTCAAATTTTGACAGCATCCAAAATAATAAAAAAGTTCAAAAATCACATTTTTTGGCCGATCTATGCAAAATACGTTAAATAGAACTCATATACGTTAAAAATAATTCATTTTAAAAAGATCTACAAATTTGTTATTAACCACTTTTTGATAGGATGCGTATTTTTGAATGTAATCAGAAAAAACATCATTAACAAAGTGTGGTTTCAAAACTTTTAATTTTGTATGTTTTTAATGCTATTTTTACGATTAAAACCAAAACAGAACTATCAAAAAATGTTCATGACAAATAAATCATTTTTACATTCTCATAAGAGAAGGTATTCGATTTGTGTAAATGCGTCTGTCTGTATGTCTGTGAGCCCATTTACTTGAAAAGAAAAATTTTAAATTTCGATCGCCCTACGAGATTATCAGAACAACTTTTTGAATTTTTTCCATTAATTGAAAAATCAAATTTTGACCGCACAAAAATAATTACAAATCAAAAATTGCAGACATTTTGGATATAAACTTCAGAAAATGACCCTATTTTGAATATTTTTGAGACCACTTTTTTCAAAATTCAAAAATTTTCTGTATGGTTGTCAGGCTTTTTAATTGAGAAATCCATGCTGATTTCAGCAAAATTCATGACTGGTTGATTAATTTTTTATTTTATAAAAAAGAAATTTAATAAACAAATGTATTCTTAGGGCATCTGTTGACGGAAAAATTGGTTTTTTTATTCTTTTTCAGTCGTCTTAATTGGGAACTTCATGATTATTTCATCAAAATTCATAATAAGTTGATAAATTTTATATTTTTTTAAAACAATTGTAACGAACAAATGCATTATGGCAGCATTAGTCGATGCGAAAACTTTTTCTTCGATGTCAGTCTTTTTAATTAGGAACTTTTTTTGTAATTCATGAGCCATGGGAAAAGAAATGACGATAACACTGATATTCTGATTCCTAATTGACACTGTTGACATAGAAAAAAAACGAATTTCTCTTTAGAAAAATGGCTTATTAATGCATTTGTTTATTAAATTTATTTAAAGAAATCATAAAACTTGTCAATTTATTATGAATGTTCCTGAAATTATCATGAAGCTCCCAACAGAAAAAAAATAATTTTTGTGCTGACAAATGCCCGAATAATGCATTTTTTAATGAAATTGTTTTTAAAAAATCATCCGATTAATGAACAAATTATCAGTTTCGCTAAAATTATTATAAAGTTCCTACTTTAAAGAAATCACATAGAGAAAACGAAAGATGTTTTCAACAAATAATTTGTTTATAATAAGCTTTTTTGTTTATTGTATAATTTGGTCATATTTTTAACTAATATTGTATTACTCCATTTAACTGAGGCGATTTCAACCATTTGATAACTTTGGTCGTTTCTCCACAAATTTTTTATTTTTAGTGTTATTTTTTACGAATTAAACAAAAAGTACGCGTCCTACAAAAAAGTGATTCTTAACTAATTTTTAGATCTTTTTTTGAGATCACAATTTTGGTTCATTTATCTTTTTTCGTATCTTGTATAGTTTGACCAGAAAATGGAATTTTTTATTTTTCATTATTTTTTGTGCAATCTAAATTTGAATTTTCGATTTTGTAAGAAAATCCAAAAAGTTCTTACGATCTTCTTGTAGGGCTTTCAAAAAGCAATGTTTTTCATTTAAAAATTTTTTTTTCATATCGAGCATGGTGTGGCTTAAAATTTTGATTTTCGATTAATTTATAAAATTTTGAAAATGCTTTAACTTAGAGAATTTTTGTTTTATCGGAAAAAGGCATTAGGATAAATTGTTTGGCTTTCTGAGTTCTTTGAGTAGCCACGCATAAAATTTTTGAATATAAGAAAGTGGTCTCAAAAATGTCCAAAATTCGCTTAATTTTTGAATTTTTATACACAATGGCTGATTATAAAACTTGTCCTTTCTTTAAGGACCTTAAAAAAGTGTGCGAAGGGTCTATTTGATTCTTTCATTTTTTCGAGACTTATCGTGTTTAAGGACGGACGGAAAGACACACAGAAAGACGCCATCATAAAACTTAATTTTCGGATTCAGGGGGCCTCGAAACATGGAGATTTGTTGAAAAAATGTGGGGTCAAATTTCGGACAATTTCTAATACTTTCTCAATAATAAATGATGAAAATGTAAAATTTTGTATTTTCAATTTTTCAGAAAAGTTTAAAGAAATCTAGTACTGACATTAGATGTTTTAAGAGCATCCCTAGGCCGTCCAAAAGACATGTTGTAAAAGACGTCTTAGGGATGTCTTAAAGACGTCTCTAGATCGTCCTTAATTTTTTTCCCAATGGGTAGATAAGAACCTGAGAAGATTTCTTCCGTGAATTAAATGTATTCCTCAAATCGAACGAGTTTTAAAATCAAAGAAATTCCGTAGAATTTATAAGAATTAGAAAAATGACTTGTATTCAGAAGAATTTATACTATTTCGGAACATTTATATACCTCACGGAATGCAGAGTGCTCGGAAAATTTAAAGAACTTTCGAAAATTAGAAGGATTTAACAAGAATTCAAAGGAATTTAATATACTCGGGAAATTCGAAAGAATTTAAAAAAATGTAAGAAAGTTTAAAAAGATTGAAAAGAATCTGAACGAGTTTGAAATTATACTATAAGAGTGTCAGATGAAGAGTAATTCAAAGTGAATTCGTCATTATTATGTAGCCATATGTTACATTAATTGAATCTCGAAACGTCGCACTTGTTATGAATTTTTATTTTAAAAAATATTTTAAATGTCAACTAGAAGCCAAATCTCAGATTAAGATACAATCAATGTTTAATCTTCATTTTTGTATTACCATATCTTTCAAAGTTTGATTTAAACTTTTTTTTTCTTTCAGATTATTATTTTAAATTGCATTTTGGACGTAATTGCAACAAATAAAAGATAACTGTTTTGTGTTTGTTTATATTTATGACAATATTTGAATCTCGCCACGTAGCACTGAATGCGAATTTTAATTGAAAAATTTCTTCAACCACAATCTGTTTTATTGTAAAATTCAGAATTTAAAGGTTATTCACAAACAAGTGGAGGGGCAACAATTTTTTACCTAAAAATTTCCCAATTCCGACAGATTTGTCAATCGTGTAACATTACTGAACGATCACAACTAACAGAAACGAACTTTTAGAGAAATACTTAATTTTCGAGTTAATATTTTAATTTTTATCTGAAATCGATTTTAAAACTAACCAGGCCGGATTTCAAGCAATAAAGATAAATTTTTAATTAAAATTAAAATATTTGAAATGGTTGAATGGTGTGTTTAGAAGTAGGACCATTTCGTTGGCTACGACTAACGTCGGAGGCTGGAGTTCGCCCAGGGAGTTGTCTTCCTTGAGTTGGTTCCGGGGAACGAGAGCAGGAGCGGAGCCACAGGTAGGCTGGTTACGAGCACCTGACGCCGACGTACCCCACAATCGAAGGGCGCCCACAGGGGAACCCGTTGACCGCCTACCAAGTCGGCTACGAGGAGCGGGATCAAGAGGAGCGAAGCCACAGGCATGCCGGTCAGGGGCACCTGACGCCGACGTAACCTAAACTCAAAGGGCGGCCACGGGGCACCCGTCGACTGCCGACCAAGTCAGCTACGAGAAGCGGGATCAGGAGCACACCAGAAGGCGAGGAAGATTGTCTGGTCGCCTACTGGGAGTGTAGGACGGCCAGGGGAACTGTACCGGGTGAGAAATCCCCGATGTTACTCGGTTTACCGCACTTGACGAATTGACGTTTCTGTGTCGCGCAGCTGGGAATATAGACGGTGGCTGCGTGGCACGTCGGCGCATTGGACGGTGGTGAGTGGAAGGGAGCAACATCGGTGGACCTGTGTGCGCGGTAGCCTGGATGCTATGTAACGGTTCGTTACAAACAAGTGAAGTCGAAAATAAAACTCCCATATAAACGTGATTTTAGACAATCCAGCATCTGGCTGGCGAAATATCTTCCTATCCCTACTCATTCCTGTTCCTCACAGGGAATAGTTTTTGTGGGTTGAAGTTGGATGCAAAAATGTTAACAAATTAAAACGAAATTTGGACTTTGATAAAATTAATTTTGAACAATATCGGGACCAGTGAAATACTTCGCTAGCTGCTCCGTGGTGTTTGCCGTGTTAAAATTTTTGAATTTAATTTTAATATAATCCCGCCTAACTAAAAGCTACTCATTTTAATGAATAACGTTAATAATAAGAAGAAATATTTATCAACGTAAAGCAAGTCATTAATGTAATTTATAAGCAGGCACATTACCTGTATTCTCTCAGTTTAAACCTAAGTATAGTAACTGTGCTACGATCAGGAAGATAGAAGCCAAAAGATACTTAAAGCATTACCATGCAGAAATAAAAGATCAGAGTGCCGATAACTCAACATATGTTCGGTTTATGAGTGCAGGTAATTGAAATTTCTGCTACCCCAAAATAAATTCTATTATTTTTACTCTCTCTTACATCACAAAATTTCAAATTTTATATGTAACACGGAGTGATAAGTAGAACATATAAATTACTTATTTTTATTACTCATGCGGTCTATCGCAATGTTTGAC
>NC_046664.1:6365497-6367969 GCF_010883055.1 Belonocnema kinseyi | reverse complement strand
GAGAAATATGCCAGGACAGGAAATGATGGCGGCAAATAGTTAATAAAAAGAGTGTCAGTAGAGTGAATGACGCCTGAAACAAAGACCTTGGCTATTAATGGAGCCAAGTGGGGAACCTTGCATAACGACTTCGTAAGGTTCTTCGCTTGGGGTGCTTGCTAGAGAGATTGATCAGCAACCTGGGTCGGAGCAGTGTTGCGGAACGAACGTGTTATTTACTTAAATAATACGAGAATTCTGGATCAATCTGAAAAATCTCTATCCCTTCCACACACTACTCCTTTCCCCTGCCGAGTGAGTCACGCCTACCCCGAAAGGGAAATGGCTTAATGGTGTAATAATAATAATAATATAGGATCTTGCGAAATATTCGGAAAACTTCGAGTGTTTTAATGTATGTTTAAGACTCTTAGAAGTTTCAGTGAAATGAAGAAATATTGCATAAATTATCGGAAATGTTTCAAAGTTTTTAAATGCTTCTAATCTATTTAAAACGCCTTGAATTCCGAAAAATATTTCCAACAAACTCGACATTTTCTTTAAATTTGGGATATCGCGTTTCGAGAAAATATAAGTTGAACTAAAAAAAACATGAAAAAAAGGGTTTAAAAATGTACAGGTTCACTCTAAGAGCGATAGCGAGTTGAATGTTAGGGAAGTTAAGCAAGAAGCACTAAGAAACGTTTGTCTGATCCTAAATTTTTAAATAATAAAAAAAAATTTGTAACAGAAATTTTGTTGTTGCTTTTTTCATAATTATCAAAATTTAGGGGATAGACAAACGTTTGTTAGTACTTTGATTTTAATTTTCTAAGGTTTTAACTTGATATCGCGTTTTGTGTGAATATAAGTTTAATTTTAAAAAAAGTGAAGAAATGATTAAAGTTAGGCTAGTTTGGATTTACATTATTTTTTTCCAAATAAAAAAATATTTTCATTTTTCCTAGGAATCTAAAAAATTCTTTGAAATATCTTTACAGGTTTTAATCACTTTGGAATCATTTTACAACGTTTGAATATTTTGTTTTGAAATGTTTCACACTCTTTTTTGAAAAATTTTCCCTGAATTTCAAGATAGCTTTTTATCATTCTCTTGATAACCCTGAAAAATTTAGTTTACAGTCATCTCAGAGTGTCAACTATTCACCTTTTGTCACCTATTGTCACCAATTTTAGGAATTTATCACCTTTTTCTCCTATTGTAAGGTTTTTCACCTTTTGTCACTTTTTTCAGTTGAAAAAGTACAATTTTAATTAAAATTTCAACTTGCGCACCAAATACAGTTTTTATTACACTTTCCTAATCGACGAATCTTGAACAAAATGATCGAATTTTCAAACAAAAAAGATTTAACTTCAACCCAAGAGAGTTGCATTTTGAAACATAACCTCAAGTTTTTTTGAAAAGATGAGTATTCTACAAGCCAGAAAAATATCGTCAAAAAAAAAATTTTGAAAAATTTGAAAAACTTAAAATATAAAATAAAAAGAGTTCAGATTACAAAAATAATAAAACCTGTAGTGTTCAAAAACTTAAAAACCAGAATCGCGACCACCAAACGTTAATAAATCACTACCAACCACCAACAAACGACCAGCAAACGATATCATAAGCAATTAAAAAAAATTGAAGTGGTGTGCTAACGGAAGTTGACGCACCAATTTTAAAAACTCGATAACTTTTTTAATTTGTATCACCAAACGCTCAGAGTCGACTTCCAAACACCATCAAACGACGACCAAACGGCACCAATTTTTATTCAGGTCATATTAATCATAATGTACAAAAATAGGTGTGCACGAAAATTGATATACAGCTTATTCATCTCTGGAAAGTTATTTCGGAAAGCGTTATGCAGGTCGAGGAACCTAGGGCTGTTAATCAGCTGTAGAGTTATTGAAGAAAGAGATTGTAGCGTTTGGTTAGCGAGGGACAACAATGGATTTGGTCTAAACGTAGGGTTGGTAACTAGCTGTGGGGTTTTTGTAAAGGTGCTGTTGCCTAACTACCAAACATGTGATATTCCAGGACAGTGCGCGCACTTGTATAGCGGAATCCGCGTAGCCGTTGCATAGGAGTGGCATGGAGAGGGTTGAAATAGGTGGAGGGAGATGCGCACGTCGGTCCTTTCTGGCGCACAACTCGCCTGCTTCGGTTCCAGCCGCTTTGTGGCCTTGCTAACGTCACGGCTTAAGTCACTCTTCTCTCTTTCTCTCTTACTCTAAGGTCTAATATTTCTTTGGTAGAATTTGTAGATAGTTATCTACTAAATGAATAAGCATTGTCCTTGAGAGTGTTTTTTCCCTACGAATAAAAGATTCTTTCTCTGTGCAAGTAGCATAGAGCCCACTGAATCCTCCCGGATAATTAAAAATGTTCAATAAGTAATTCAACTATGATTATATTTTGGCCAGAGAAAACTAATCTGAGTATAAAAAAAATCTTGGCTTAGTATTATACTTACAATATCT
>NC_046664.1:6364382-6365397 GCF_010883055.1 Belonocnema kinseyi | reverse complement strand
CTAAATTTAATCATTTTTTCACATTTTTTTTAAATTAAACTTATATTCACACAAAACGCGATATCAAGTTAAAAACTTAGAAAATTAAAATAAAAGTACTAACAAACGTTTGTCTATCCCCTAAATTTTGATAATTATGAAAAAAGCAACAACCAAATTTCTGTTACGAATTTTTTTTTATTATTTAAAAATTTAGGACCAGACAAACGTTTCTTAGTGCTTCTTGCTTAACTTCCCTAACATTCAACTCGCTATCGCTCTTAGAGTGAACCTGTACATTTTTAAACCCTTTTTTTCATGTTTTTTTAGTTCAACTTATATTTGCTCGAAACGCGATATCCCAAATTTAAAGAAAATGTCGAGTCTGTTGGAAATATTTTTCGGAATTCAAGGCCTTTTAAATAGATTAGAAGCATTTAAAAACTTTGAAACATTTCCGATAATTTATGCAATATTTCTTCATTTCACTTAAACTTCTAAGAGTCTTAAACATACATTAAAACACTCGAAGTTTTCCGAATATTTCGCAAGATCCTATATTATTATTATTACACCATTAAGCCATTTCCCTTTCGGGGTAGGCGTGACTCACTCGGCAGGGGAAAGGAGTAGTGTGTGGAAGGGATAGAGATTTTTCAGATTGATCCAGAATTCTCGTGTTATTTAAGTAAATAACACGTTCGTTCCGCAACACTGCTCCGACCCAGGTTGCTGATCAATCTCTCTAGCAAGCACCCCAAGCGAAGAACCTCACGAAGTCGTTATGCAAGGTTCCCCACTTGGGTCCATTAATAGCCAAGGTCTTTGTTTCAGGCGTCATTCACTCTACTGACACTCTTTTTATTAACCATTTGCCGCCATAATTTCCTGTCCTGGCATATTTCTCTAGCTTCTTTTATGTCCATGCATTTTCTCATGCAGGCTCTCGTGTTTCTGTGACTTCTTATGTCTCTTCTAAATAGGGTCTCATTCACACATTCTAACCATTCTTTCCGCGGTCTACCTCTGGGCACGT
>NC_046664.1:6362749-6364282 GCF_010883055.1 Belonocnema kinseyi | reverse complement strand
AATCAGATAACACTGTTGTCAAAGATTTCCTAATACCATGTGTTGCTCTCATAGTATCATGCAACGATTTTAACCGCTCCGAAGAGGTTCTTCTATTGAGACTGACCCTAGCGATTCATCGCCATGACGGTACGATGCTTGGCAGTTGTTTACCATCTCCTGCTGAGGAAGCTAAATCAAAACTTTCAGATTATATAGTTGAAGAAAAACACAAAGCAATAAAGTTAGTGCCCGACGAGTGCAATGATGAATATAAAGCGACTGTTCTGAAACTTTCCAACAATGGACTTGATTCGCAGATTCACGACAGCTTTTTAAATGAGCAACTTGATCAGACTCCAGTATTGACGAATGGGTTATTGAGTTGCTAAGAAGCGCGGAAAGAAGTAAGGATGTAGAAACTGATTCTGAACGTGCACACCCATACAGCTTGGAAAAATTTTACAAACACTTAATAACAATGGCGAAGCAATTTCTTCTCTGGACATCAGTTAGGAGAAAATGTTGTGATTCATCGTGAGTAAGACACACAAGCTACTACGTAGAAGGAGATACATTTCGAGGCACTACGAGAACAGATATTGATTGCAGCATCAATATTAATGCACATGTATTTATAGAAACCGATATATTTTTAAATGGTGGCTATATCCATCCATACTCTTTTAATTTAATTATCTTTTTGGTTTGTTATTTTGATGCATAGGTATTTTCTATTTCCGAAGCATATTTATTTACATATAAATATCACTTAAATTCCATGAATCTTTGGAACTGATTGTTTCATTTATTATGTTTTTATATTTAATACTTAATTCAAATTGCTTACAGAATGAAAGACGTAATCGCTTATAGGCCTGGCCATTTCTACGCTCTTTGCCAACGGATAACTGGTCTATGGGAAGCTTACGAAGGTTTAGACTCATCAGTGCATCCTATCAAAATGGATCCGTACCAAAAAATCCCAAACGACAAAGCGCCCGCCCAATGAGAGTCGCGCTCCGTGAAAAAGGTCCGCGAATCAGAGAGCGAGTCGCTTCATCGCGGTGGATTTATGTATGTGCACGCCCCGACTCGCTCTCTCATTCGCGGGCCATTTTCACGAAGAGCGACTCTCATTGGGCGGGCGCTTTGTCGTTTGGGCCTTTTGTCACGGATGCTTCAAAATTACCAATAATCCAGTACCTCAAACCGTCAATTACATTGAAGTTAAAAAATAATAATCTTCAGCGAATGAAGAATTACTTTACTTACAAAGTATTAATACAAAAAGAAGGCTAAATAATTTAAGTATCAAGCACCTGTGATACATTATTTATTCAGATAGGCCAAGAAAAATATAGCGAAGTTTAATGTTTCTTATCTTGGAAAACCATAAACATGGTTCCTTGTGCATCTTTAATTATTACTAAAGTTCTAAAACTTCATATAAAGTTTTTGAAATTCAGATTATATACTTTTGGTACCCTGACTAATAATTAATCTTAACATATTTTCTCAAATATAATTCGCGAGGCTGGGATATTCATGAAA
>NC_046664.1:6361634-6362649 GCF_010883055.1 Belonocnema kinseyi | reverse complement strand
AAACAAAAAAAGAAATAAATTAGGGGCAACATAGTGAAATTTTCATAAAAAAATATATTAATTTTTAACTATACCATGCTACTTTAACTAGAATAGCTGAACCTTAAGTGCATAAAATTAATTTTAAACTGACAAAAAAGAATCTTTAGCAAAATATTGTAATTGTCCACCTAAGTAGTTTAATTTTAATTTTAATTTAAAAATGATTTTTAAACCAAGTAGGTGGAATTTCAAGCAAAACACTTGTGCACAGATTTTTTGCACTGCGTTATCATGCAGAAATAAAAGATCAGAGTCCCGATAACTCAACATACGTTCGGTTGATGAGAGAAGGTAATTGAAATTTCTGCTACGACAAAATAAATTCTATTATATTTACTATCTGCTACATCACAAAATTTCAAATTTTCTATGTTACACGGAATGATAAGTAGAACAGATAAATTACTTATTTTTATTACTCATGCGGTCTATCGCGATGTTTGAAATATAAGCGGCCAGCGGTAAACTACTCGCGGTCGGCAACATAATGAGCAAATGATAAACCATTGTATAGTGTAATACCGGAATAAGGATTTTCTAACTAGATTGAAATTATGTATTTATATTAATTTTTCTTTTATTAGGTTAAGATCCTGTAACTAAATTAAGATATTGTAAGTATAATATTAGGTCAAGATTTTTTTTATACTGAGATTAGTTTTCTCTAGCCAAAATATAATCATAGTTGAATTACTTATTGAACATTTTTTAAATTATCCAAGAGGGTTGAGTGGGCTCTACGCGACTTGCACAGAGAGAGAATCTGTTATTCTTAGACAAAAAAGATTCTCAAGGACAATCTTTATTCATTTAGTAGGTATCTATCCACAAATTCTACCAAATAAATATTAGACCTTAGAGTAAGAGCGACAGAGAGAAGAGTGACTTAAGCCGTGACGTTAGCAAGGCCACAAAGCGTCTGGAACCGAAGCAGGCGAGTTGTGCGCCAGAAAGGACCGACGTGCGCATCTCC
>NC_046664.1:6358997-6361534 GCF_010883055.1 Belonocnema kinseyi | reverse complement strand
AAACAAAAAAAGAAATAAATTAGGGGCAACATAGTGAAATTTTCATAAAAAAATATATTAATTTTTAACTATACCATGCTACTTTAACTAGAATAGCTGAACTTTAAGTGCATAAAATTAATTTTAAACTGACAAAAAAGAATCTTTAGAAAAATATTGTAATTGTCCACCTAAGTAGTTTAATTTTAATTTTAATTTAAAAATGATTTTTAAACCAAGTAGGTGGAATTGCAAGCAAAACACTTGTGCACAGATTTTTTGAACTGCGTTATCATGCAGAAATAAAAGATCAGAGTCCCGATAACTCAACATACGTTCGGTTGATGAGAGAAGGTAATTGAAATTTCTGCTACGACAAAATAAATTCTATTATATTTACTATCTGCTACATCACAAAATTTCAAATTTTCTATGTTACACGGAATGATAAGTAGAACAGATAAATTACTTATTTTTATTACTCATGCGGTCTATCGCGATGTTTGACATATAAGCGGCCAGCGGTAAACTACTCGCGGTCGGCAACGTAATGAGCAAATGATAAACCATTGTATAGTGTAATACCGGAATAAGGATTTTCTAACTGGATTGAAATTCTGTATTTATATTAATTTTTCTTTTATTAGTTTAAGATCCTGTAATTAAATTAAGATATTGTAAACATAATATTAGGCCAAGATTTTTTTTATACTGAGATTAGTTTTCTCTGGCCAAAATACAATCATAGTTGAATTACTTATTGAACATTTTTTAAATTATCCAAGAGGGTTGAGTGGGCTCTATGCGGCTTGCACAGAGAGAGAATCTGTTATTCGTAGACAAAAAACACTCTCAAGGACAATCCTTTTTCATTTAGTAGGTATCTATCTACAAATTCTACCAAATAAATATTAGACCTTAGAGTAAGAGAGACAGAGAGAAGAGTGACTTAAGCCGTGACGGTAGCAAGGCCACAAAGCGTCTGGAACCGAAGCAGGCGAGTTGTGCGCCAGAAAGGACCGACGTGCGCATCTCCCTCCACCTATTTCAACCCTCTCCATGCCACTCCTATGCAACGGCTACGCGGGTTCCGCTATACAAGTGCGCGCACTGTCCTGGAATATCACATGTTTGGTAGTTAGGCAACAGCACCTTTACAAAAACCCCACAGCTAGTTACCAACCCTACGTTTAGACCAAATCCATTGTTGTCCCTCTCGATAACCAAACGCTACAATCTCTTTCTTCAATAACTCTACAGCTGGTTAACAGCCCTAGGTTCCTCGACCTGCATAACGCTTTCCGAAATAACTTTCCAGAGATGAATAAGCAGTACATCAATTTTCGTGCACACCTATTTTTGCACATCATGATTAATATAACCTGAATAAAAATTGGTACCTTTTGGTCGTCGTTTGATGGTGTTTGGAAGTCGACTCTGAACGTTTGCTGATACAAATTGAAAAAGTTATCGAGTTTTTAAAATTGGTGCGTCAACTTCCTTTAGCACAATAATTCAATTTTTTTTAAATTCCTTATGATATCGTTTGCTGGTCGTTTGTTGGTGTTTGGTAGCGATTTCTGAACGTTTGGTGATCGCAATTGCAGAATATATCGGATCTTTTCAAAAATACATGTGGCCCGTAATGGGACTCTGCGCATGCTTATGCGCACGTGTGGTTGGTGCGAAATTTGAATTTCAAAATACTCTTTTTCAATGCGAACGCTGTTTGGCAAGTATAATAGTACATAATTCTAGTTTTTAAGTTTTTAAACACTACAGATTTTATTACTTTTGTAATGAGAACTCTCTTATTATTTTATATTTTAAGTTTTTCGAATGTTAATAACAAGTTGATCTTTTCAAATAGACGCTAAGTCTTGGTGGAGAAACTTAATGCAGGCAATGTTCGTTGAAACACGTTCCTTTACTGTAAACTAAGTGATTTTAATTTAAAAATACTTTAAAAGCTACCTGTTACTGAATCATAATTCAGTATCAATTTGACAAAAAATGTCATTAAATATTATGCACTTTGGGAGCGTTCTCATATTACGCAAAATTAAGAAAAGAAAGGTCATGTTTCGTTAGGGCTTGTATGCGTGTGTGGGAAGGGGGGGGGATATTTTTACCCGATTACTTTAAATTTTTAATTTATTAATTTTCTGTACAATCAACTTTGTATATCAAAATGTCTCAATACATTATTCTATTTCATCCTGAAATTTATTTATAAATGCTTCTAAACATTATTAATGAAGGAGAAAAGTTGAATTGTAAATAATTGTTTTTCTAATACTTCGCTACCACACTATAATTTTTAAACTTATTTCGAAGAGTTCGAAAAAAATTAAAAGCTCTTTCATGATTATGTAAGATTCGAGATTTAACTTCTTTTGGGATTTCTGGGAAAATTTTAAATGGTTGAGGCTTTATTTTAAAAGAATGATTTTGAATTTTGAAGATTTCAAAATGAGTGTAAAAAGAATATAGAGGACTGAGATTAAGGTAAACTCAGTCATCACAGTACCTATTGTCGTCAAAAAAGGTGAATAGGT
>NC_046664.1:6357147-6358897 GCF_010883055.1 Belonocnema kinseyi | reverse complement strand
GTCAAACATTGCGATAGACCGCATGAGTAATAAAAATAAGTAATTTATATGTTCTACTTATCACTCCGTGTTACATATAAAATTTGAAATTTTGTGATGTAACAGATAGTAAAAATAATAGAATTTATTTTGGGGTAGCAGAAATTTCAATTACCTGCACTCATAAACCGAACATATGTTGAGCCATCGGCACTCTGATCTTTCATTTCTGCATGGTAATGCTTTAAGTATCTTTTGGTTTCTATCTTCCTGATCGTAGCACAGTTACTATACTTAGGTTTAAACTGAGAGAATACAGGTAATGTGCCTGCTTATACATTACATTAATAACTTGCTTTACGTTGATAAATATTTCTTCTTATTATTAACGTTATTCATTGAAATGAGTTGCTTTTAGCTGGCGGGTTTATAGTGAAATTAAAGTCGAAAATTTTAACACGGCAAACACCACGGAACAGCCAGCGAAGTATGTCACTGGTCCCGATGTTGTTCAAAATTAATTGTATATAGTCAAAATTTCGCTTTAACTTGTTAAAATTTCTGCAACAACTTCAACCCACAAAAAATATTCTCTGTGAGGAACAGGAATGAGTAGGGAAAGGAAGATATTTCGCCAGCCAGATGCGGCATTGTCTAAAATCACGTTTATTCAGGAGTTTTATTTTCGACTTCATTTGTTTATTTTTCTGCAACCGACTTTGAACCCCAAAAAGTAACCCTTCTAAGGCGAGCGACATAGCAGGGCGAGCGAAATATTTCGCCAGCTAGGCCCGGCATTGTGCAAAATTAATTTCGTCTTAAATTGTTCAAATTCGAGCACCAAAAAAAACCCTTAAAAGTACCCCCAGTGCTGCATACGCCATGGCGGGATGAGTAAATTATTACACTAATCCCGACACTGTGTAAAATCTACTTTATTTGGCTTTAATATTTTAGTCTTAATTGTTTCAAATTTCTACAACAAACTTCCACACCTAAAAACTGCCCCCCTCCCTGAGAGGTAATTACCACGGCGAAGCCAGCGAAACGCATTATTTTCGCCTTAATTTGTTCCAATTTTCTGTAACCAAAATTCTTACCCTTAAGAACTAACCACTATAAGGAAAACACCACTACGGGATCACAAAATATTTCGCTAGCCAGCCCTAACATTGTCCACAATCAACTATATTGAGCTCATTATTTTCGTCTTCTTTTTCTAATTTTTTAAAATAAAGTTCAACCCCTAAAAACCATCTCCTAATTGGCAAACATCATAGCATCGTCACATAATGGGTAATTTTTAGAATTTACTTTTAATTTTCACAAATGTGAAAAAATTAAGACGAAAATAATGCGCCCGTATAAAGTTAATTTTTGAAAATGTTGTGACAAGCGAAAAAATTGGCTGGCTGCACCAATGTTTTGTTTTGTTTAAATCGTGTACTTCCTGTCTTGCACCAGTTCTAATTTTAATTCAACAAATTTGACCAAATTGTGCATTAAATATTTAACCTGAAAAAGAAAAATTTGCGTGGGCGATTGAGCCAGCGAAATATACCTACTTCTAAGCACACAATGAAGGATTGAAAAAGATTGTAAGAGCCACTGAGGAGCTAAAAGGTCTTTAAATAAAAAAGTTAAAAATACTGGAATCCGAATGTTTAAAGTACCAACTTCACGGTGGCACGTTTGGTGGTATTTGGTAGTCGGCTCTGAACGTTTGGTGGTCAAATTTAAAGGAGTTATCGATTTTTATAAATTGGCGCGT
>NC_046664.1:6355743-6357047 GCF_010883055.1 Belonocnema kinseyi | reverse complement strand
ACGTAATTGTTTGTCATTGTTTGGAGTAGAAAATTGTTCTAAAAACATGTAATTATTTTAACAATTATTTATTGTTTATTTTCAACATTTTTAAAAAGTGAGGCAGAGATGTCCACCTCTTCTAAATTGTTATTCCAAGCCATTTTTTCAGATGTTGTTCTTTTCTGTTTGTTGTTGACGTTGTTTTCTTGATGTACACCATATATACTTAATTTGACATAAGTTTTTGAAAAATCAATAATTAATTGCAAAAACAATAACATTAAGATTTTAGCAGAATTTACTAGACCTAGATATCATTGAATTAGAAAAGAGAGAAAAAAGGTGTATTCAGAAATGGCACGGATTAACCGATTTTCTTCTTTCTTTTTTTAATTGTCTTATCGTTATGTAATGAACCGAATGCACAGGATTAAAATGAAGTTTCTTAATATTTGCTAATTTCTAATTTCTTTCAAATGACTGTAATCTCTGGCAATAGGAAAGTTGAGTGAGGCATGACAGGCACTCAATCGAAATTCCCGCCTCGATCTTAGGTTTGGGATGTTTTAAGTATCGTCGAAAAAATGACACTCTAGATCACCCGCTGTACCATAGCCAGCCAGAAGGCTCACGAACTATGTTCACCATGAGTACACTCATGGTGGCGGTTAGCTACTTCCCAGGCGCAAAAAATACATCAATTTTCAATTTATTGCAATAAAACAAGAACCAGGCAATTTTTTCTAAAAAAGCGCTCCGAGAGGTTCTGCATTTAGGCATTTATAGTCTGTGGTCGAAATATGAAATCATACAATTTATAATTGTAGGAGAAAAACTTCTACTTGGTGGGTACCTATCACCACTACGTAGCGCGTCCTCAGGTTGCGGATAGAGGAAAGGCCCCTGAGGTTAAACACCCCTGAGGTTAACTGCGAATACAAGAATAAGCAGTTACGGACAGCCGATAGGAACCAGTCGTGGGTGTGGTGAGCCCACATTGGTATAAATATGTACACAATAGCCCGGTTTGAGATGATCCGTTCTTTGCGCTCTGGCGTAATACGCGGGGCATAACAACACGAGACTTCAACGTGTACACTAACCTAGAAACACTACCCGAAACCAAAACTAGTTTCAAAGCAAAAAATCCTACTACCATAGTAGGCACCGCAACGATGACACTGCCCGTGAGGGATGTGTGGAATGATTCGCCTGTAGGTCCTACATGGTAACGATGCCAGTGTGGCGCACTGCCTTGTAGGTGGACGTTAGGATATGGGGATGAAACCGTAATGTGTCTGACGATAAGTTGACAAGGTCCT
>NC_046664.1:6353857-6355643 GCF_010883055.1 Belonocnema kinseyi | reverse complement strand
TAAAAGTGCAGACTATTCATCTGTTTTGTTTGAAAAATCAACAATTTCGCAATGGATTTAACTATGTTGTAAACAATTCAATGGTTTAAAAAAAAAGTTTTTATTTTTGTTTAATTGAAAATTAGTACTTAGTGTAAATGTACATACTCCATTTTCGGGGTGGCCGTTCTACTCAAAGAAAAAAACTTCTGGGCAGCTCTCGGTTTACAACAAATCACAACTTGTTTGTCTTATTTACCATTTGTTTATCACCTATTTGTAACCTATTTCAGAGAAAAAAATGTCACCTATTCACCTTTTTTGACGACAATAGGTACTTTGATGACTGAGTTTACCTGAATTTCAGTCCTCTATATTCTTTTTACACTCATTTTGAAATCTCCAAAACTCAAAATCATTCTTTTAAAATAAAGCCTGAACCATTTAAAATTTTTCCAGAAATCTCCAAAAAAGGTAAATCTCGAATCTTACATAATCATGAAAAATCTTCTAATTTTTTTCGAACTTTTCGAAATAAGTTTACAAATTATAATGTGGTAGCGAAATGTTAAAAATAGGATTATTTTCCATTATTGAACAATCATTTACAATTCAACTTTTCTCTAAGATTAATAAGGTTACAAAGCATTTAGAAATAAATTTTCTGATGAAATAAAATTATATATTGAGACATTTTGATATAAAAAGCTGACGGTGCAGAAAATTCATTAATTAAAAAGTTAAGTATTCGGGTCAAAATACCCGCCCCCCCCCCCACACACATAAGACCGTAACGAAACACGACCTTTCTTTTTTTTATGTTGCGAAATATGAGAACGCTCCCAAAGTGCATAACATTTAGTGACATCGCGCACAGAAGATTCATCTTACAGGACTTTAAGGCGCTTCCTCAGGCTTGAAAATTAGCCCATGTATTACTCTAACAAGTTTTTCTCCATTTATTATTATTTATCAGCATTTGGAATTCGAAAGTTCATTGCCTCATCTACCCGAGACCGCCACGCGTCTCTATCCTGTGCATCATCCATCCACTCATTATAATCATATCCTAGTTCTACCAAATCTTTTTTTAAATCTTCGTCTCTTTTTGGGCTATATATTTTCCTAAGCACCTTATTTTCGAATACTCTAAACCTATTTTCCTGCGTTTGAGTTAATGCCCACGTTTCGCACCCATATATCACAACTGGCATGATTATTGTTTTATAAACTCTTATTTTGATTCTTCTAGATAAGGATCGCGATTTTAGAAGCGGCATCGTTGCAAAATAGCACCCGTTACCAGTTTGCAGTCTTTTATTGATTTCCGTTTTAATGTCGTTGTCGCTTGTTATGATTGTCCCAAGATATTTAAATTCGTCTACTCTTTCAAATTTCATATTTCCGACCGCTAAATCGACCTCTTCATCGTTATCGCCTGCTCTATCGACGATCGTGTATTTAGTTTTTGATTCGCTAATTTCTAGACCTATTTCTTGGGCTTTTGTAATTAGTATTTCTGCATTCTTAGTTACCGTTTCTTTATCGTCTCCGAGTATATCAAGATCATCAGCATATCCCAAAATTTGTAATATCCCATTGATGGTCGCGCCCGTCGGTTCTGTTTGTACTTGTCTAACTACGTATTCTAAAAGTAGATTGAAAAGTATGCAGGAGAGGGCATCGCCCTGTTTTAAGCCATCGAGGATTGAAAATTCCTCAGATAAATTTCCATTTGCCCGAACTTTACCTTTGCTACCTCTTAGACAGACTTCGATAAGTCTTACCAGTTTCTTGGGGATACCTA
>NC_046664.1:6352601-6353757 GCF_010883055.1 Belonocnema kinseyi | reverse complement strand
TAAGTTTTTGAACACTATAGGTTTTATTATTTTTGTAATCTGAACACTTTTTATTTTATATTTTAAGTTTTTCAAATTTTAATTACAAGTTGATCTGAATTAAAAGATGTCTGGATTTCTTTATTCTGCAGAAAAAATATTTGCAATGAATACACTTACACAAATTGTTCAGAACCGATAATTATATTGCCACAGAATTTTAAAAAATAACGGATATTAGATAAATATTTATTGAGAATACGAAATTTTGAAACTGCATGTCCTAAAAAGAACGCCCCCGAAAAAGCGCAAAGAAAATTTGAAAGATTGATATTATTTACCATCCAGAAACTTCAGTCGATAGCTGATTCTTCAATCTTAATTTCTGTCACTATTCTTCAATAACCTTTTGTAAAATTTAGAGGATAAAAATTTAGTGAATTGAGGTAAATATCGATATTAAAAAAAAACACGAATACTACGAAAGGGATCGCGTGCTCTGTTTTAACTAGTATTTTGAAAATATTCTATTAAACAAAACTACATTGTATGTTCAAGAGGTAAATGTTCCTACGTAAAATTAGTAACATTTCCGCATATGAATTAGAAAATGTTGTAAAAATTCTATTTTTATATAAGGAATGACATTTTTTCTCACTATAAGGTCAAGTGCTTAATTTAAAAAAGCGCGCGTTAAAACATCCTGTGTTTATACTGCTAAACTTGTGTCCAAACTGGCAGTATTTCGACCACGTGTAACAGCAGAAAATATATATTTACCGGAATAGGTAAGTGAGTTTCTAGTTAAATTAATAGATTGTGTCTCTGAATCTTTTTCATGCTCATTTTGCACAAAATTGTTCATGATAAAATATATTTATTTTTTATCTAAAATTACAATTTTTAAATGTGACACTAAACATATTCTGCCCCTTATTTTTTGGAAAAAATCTTCTAAATATGAGCAATTTTTGAAGTTTATTTAAACTTTTGTATTTTTTCTTTTGCCATTTAGAAGATGTAATAATCTAAATAGATTGATGCAGAAAAAAGTAAGTTTGCAATGTCAGTTTTTAAAATTGTCTTTGTAATTTCTTAAATGCAATAAAATTCTAAAAGTTCACAGTCAAGTTCTGATGCGAACATTTCTAAATTAGATTTCTTCAAAACTTTAAAG
>NC_046664.1:6350212-6352501 GCF_010883055.1 Belonocnema kinseyi | reverse complement strand
ATTTTAGTTCCATGACCTCAAAAATTAAACTCTTTTACCAATCGCTATAATTCAAAACTATAATTATAAATTTAAATTCTAGAGATTTTAAACATAATATGAATGCTACATATCATTTTTGTAGTACCAACTGAAATTCAAAGTGATTGGATAAATATTTTCCGTAAAATATGTGATTTCTGCCTAAAAGAAATCGCTGTAATTTTCGCCATTGAAAATTAAAGAATTTTAAACATTATTAACCTTTTGAGTTAATTCATTCATAAGCTGTTGAAAATTATATGCTTATTAACAATATAATGTAAAAAAAATCTTTTTGCGGGTTAACAAGACTTGGTTATTTTACTGTATTGCAAAAAATAAAAATTCTTGATAATACTTTGCAGTTCGGTAAATCGGGTTGGTTGATTGTATAAAAAAAATTAGTAACAACGTTTAACATATTTTCGATATTTTCAAATAAATAATCTTAATTTTTTCATTAATAAGAAAAATTTAATATTATGCAACGAATTATCATGAGGGTACGTTACCGGAGGATCGAAATGATTTTTTAATTTAGAAATATTTTATAGAGGAATGTAAGGTGCAGTTGTTTAAAAAAAGTTTAAACTGGTTTTCTTCAGTCAGATCTAGTAAAGAATCTTAATACAAATACATATTTAATTTCTGGCTGGGAAGACACACATGTGTGTGTATTTATGGGTTTTCTAAGAATTTTAAACAGGACGATTTTTAACGACTCTCGGACACGACGCAGTCGCAAGCCGACCCCCACATTATTTTGTCTTTTACTTATCAGTTCCTTAAGAAATTTGAAAGAGAGAGGTCTCTTATATACTCGGTTGGAGAAAAAGCAAAATAGAAAATTTTCAATTTGGTATAAATTAACTTTCTTAAAATTGTGCTTCGATATGCAGTTACTGGGAAATTCGGAAACGTACTTAAAGATAAGTAATTCATAGCAATTCATTATAATTTCACGATAAAAGAAAGAAAACAAAGGAAATTTAAACCTACTATCTAAAAATAACGCCCAGATTTTGTACCGGGCCGGGGTGTGGGGGTCGCTTTTCATTGTAAATTCATTTATACAGGCCTAAAATAAACACACAAGAGGGGATGTATATGTATGTGTATGTATGTATGTGTGTATTGTGTATATATATATACATATATATGTATATATATGTATGTGTATATGTATATATATATATATATATGTATATGTATATGTGTATATATAAGTCTTTGGTGACGGTCTGAGAAGACGGCCAGATACTAACTTCCATATATCATAACGCTGCTGAAGGCTGGTGACCTTCTCAGCATGAAAACAAAAACACAAACCCAAGACGACTCTCTCGGTTCCAGTTCTACTTCCCCCCTCTCCCAACCCTCCCTTATTAACTGAAGTTTTTGGTGGGACTGACGTTAGAACTACAATCTCCACCATACGACGATTTGATACTTTGACACGATTACGACATAAAAAACGGCGTGCTGAAGGGCGGATTCGAAATATGGTCAGGAGTAGACTGTGAATCACATGGTAAACAAGGAGTAGGTCTCATTTTGAACGAAAGAGCAAAGCAGCATCTCGGAGACCATGGCTTCGTGTCTTCCAGACTGCTGTGGGCTAGAATGAAAGTAGGAATCAGAAGACTATTTATTATAGCATGCTACGCGCCGGTTTATAGTGAATCTAGAGAAGTGAAAGACGCCTTCTGGGACACTTTAAATGACACAATAAACATCTGCGAACATGGGGAAAGAATAATTCTACTAGGAGACATGAACGGTTGGGTGGGCATCCAAAATCAGGATACAGAAAGAGTATTAGGTCATTTTGGGGATCCAAGAACAAACTATAACGGAGATAAATTAGTTGGTCTATGCTTAGAAAGGGGTCTGTTTATTACAAATACTTGGTTTAGACATAAAATCATCCACATGTACACCTGGTCTAAAGGAAATAGCCGCAGTATAATTGACTTTGTTGTTGCGGATGAAAGACTTAGAGAGTTAGTTAAAGATACAAGGGTATTGAGGGGTCCTGAATACAATACTGACCATTACCTTCTGATCTCAAAAATTAACTTAGGTCGGGGTTGGAGAAAAAAGGGACCCAAGAAAGCAAAACAAACGCGAATAAAAATTGAGAATCTACAGAAACCCGAAGTGCGCACAGATTTCCAAAATAAGATAATCGAAAGCATAGATAGGGCAACATGGGAGGACCGTATAAAAAACAAAGATTTAGAGGGCGCCTGGACAATGTTACGGGAT
>NC_046664.1:6347870-6350112 GCF_010883055.1 Belonocnema kinseyi | reverse complement strand
GTCAAATAAGTTTACACATAAATTGAAATCAGCTAATAATGCTGTACTCAGAGCTGTCTTTATTGAAAAATAATTACTGGTAATGAACTAATTTCACGGCCCCCATCTTGATTCGCAAGATAAAAAATAAAACTATTCCATGTTTTTTTTTCGACGACGACTGAGGAATTTAAAGACACACTCCTGCAAATTCAGAAAATCTACTTGCTAAAATATAATACTCTGAGAATAGAATTAATAATGTAAAAGAGAAAATGATAATAAAATTGGAATACCAGAATTGATATTATAACTTATGAAACATAAATGTATTTGAGACAAACGAAAAGTTTTATTAATTAATTATTAATTAATCATAGTCAAGTTTGTGAACCTAAAATATTCATTTTAGTTTCACAAACTTGACTATAATTAATTAATAATTAATTAATCAACCTTTTTGTTTTTCTCAAATGAATACGAATTTAAAATGAATTTGGAATTTGTCCGAATTTCAGAATCAGAAAGTGTAATCAGTTGAATAGCAAGCAAAAAATTATTAGGCCTAGTGCGAATCATTCTTACAGATTGTCTGCAGACAGGCAGATGTCATTACCAAAGCTTGGTTTTCAGACATTCTTTCCGCTGTCTGCCTCTGGGCACGCTGCCAAAATTGCATTATTTATATATGCATATTGCAATATAAAAGCATTAATTGTAGACATATCCGGTCTAAAGTCAGGTTTCATAGTTAAATGTTTTCCACATATTTTTTATACTATGACATCAGTGTCTGTTTGTTGTATTAAAGCGCGTTACGTTTTGTAGCATAGCATACCTAATGAAACGTTTATAGGTTCCTTTACGAATTATATTCCCTGAATGTTGCGACTTCAGTGATTATTACATTTTGTAGATCAATCTTCCCTGCATGTCCTATCAGCCCTTCTTCAGAATTATTCCACTGACTGTTCATGATATACTAAAATACTTCAAAAAATGATTGCTTTTTTTCAGAGTTAAGTTCCCAGCACGACTGTCCTACTGAAGACACTCCTACTACCGGTGTTCCTCGTGACGGCTCATCTTCTACTTTTGACGTACGACATTCTCCTGCCAGGTGTCTTCCTCCTTCTCCTTCTACCGAGCTTACTCTCAGTGTCAGGTCCAGGACTCCCTTTTCCCGGGTTTATCCTGCCCGCTCACCACCTTACTTCCACCATAAATCCGAAGTGGCGATTTGAACTTCGAAGATACACTTTGCCTTTAGACAAACCAATTCGTATGCACCTAAGAAACATTGAATATGGGTTTACACCAGACCAAGAACAAATTGTGTTATCAACATTTAATGGCGACATCTTTGCATTTTTAGAAAGTGATCATGTTTTTGGTGGAATTTATGCATACAATCCTCGCCACAAAAGTATAGGACGGACAAAAATAAATATGGAAAGTGGCATGGTTACTTTGTTGACTAAAAATGAAATCAAGGAAACACCAGTAGGGTCAAGAAAAAGAATCTTCTCTTATCATACAGTAGATTATTTAAACCCCAATTCTCTACAGCTTTAATGTTATTATAAACAAATTTCAAACAAAGGCATAACATGTGTTGTAATCGGAAGTCGTCTCAAAATGTTGCCAGTAACTTGCTATATTACAAAATATAATAAAAGAACTCATCTATTATGGTCACTAACGCTTCAATCCTTTGTCAATGTTACAGCCATTATTTTTCGTCAACAAATAAAACATTTTTGTTTCAAATCCCTACACAATTTTTTCTAAGAAAAATAATTACAGGTTCATAATTATTAATCTATAATAATTTTCCTAAGGGGAGACCACACGAATATAGACAGGGAAAACATTGACTGCTGTAGAAAAACTTTCTGGAAGTAAGTTGATTAGATTTATTTAAAAAATTTTCTATACGCAGACAAAAGTGCGTTCTGCATAAATTTTCTGGTTTTACATTACCCAACAAAAAATCCTTGTAGATGGATACTTTCAATTAAAATTACCTTGAATTGATAATTGCTATCCACACATATAATTTGAGCTTAAAATCATTTTCATTCTAAAAGGCATTCAAATAGGATAGTATCGAAAAATTAAATATTCTAAGTATTTGTGCATTCTACGATGAAAGAAACTCTAAAATATTTTATTGTACTACAAAAGCGTAAACTGGATAATTCTGCAGGAGTGTGAAGTTGGCTACGTAAGTTTATTCCCAAACATGTGTAGAATATGCTGG
>NC_046664.1:6341747-6347770 GCF_010883055.1 Belonocnema kinseyi | reverse complement strand
AATACACTACATTACAAGAACCTACACTGTGAGAGTGCTTGCGATTGGCTAAGAAAAGTATTTGTAAAATTCCGGTTTATATTTGATCCACCCTCGTATATAGTAAACTGTGTAAACGACAATCATCTACGGCATTAACGTCATTATGAAGAAATGTAAAACAAAAGTATAACACATTTTGTAATCAAAAGTCGTCTTAAAATGTTATAAGTCACATGCAATGTTATAAATGATAATAAGACACTAATCTATTATGGTCAGCCAGGCATAAATCTTTTGTGAATGGCACAGCTATTATTTTTAATAAACAAATTCAAAAACTTCGTTTTAGACCCCCGCAATAATTTTTCTGGAGAAAAATTATTATAGATTTATAATGATTTACTTATAATAATTTTTTTATAATGTGGTCCACCCTAATGCCCATAGAGAAAAATCTACAGCTGTAGAGGATAGTATTTATAAGTGAAGTATTTAAATTAGAAGGTGCGCAATCTCTTATGTCCGTATTAAAACATTGAACAAATTTGACATTTGTCAACTGATTGACTTAGTTAGAAATATATTTGAAACGTCAATCTAGTACAATTTAAACCATGAATCGCTTTACACCAAAGCAACCCGCCAAAATAGTGACGCTGTACAATTCGTCCTTTGGTGTGGAATTTTGTTGAGCACGGGACAGTAAGAGATCACCAACATGCCGTTCATCAACAACCAAGACGTTCCAATGAACTGGTTGAAAAATATGAAACTTTACTACAAGAGCGTAAACTGGATATTTCTTCTGGAGTTTAATATTCGCTGAATGAGTTATAGGCGAGCAAGAATTCACAGAAAATTAATAATTTATTGAGAATTGAAGGTATCGGAAGATTTTTTGCATAAATACAAGAGTTTCAAAGCAGGGTTCCATTGGAAGCAAATGTCACCCAAAAAATGTCACTGGCTCCCTATGGTACTACTCAATTATAGATATATAGATGGGTGTTCACTAGGTAGGATTAAATCACAACAACAGCAGGTGAAACCCTTTTATTTCTCAAGGCCACTGAGAGTCTGCAAATACGGTATACTAAGGTAAAAATGTAATTCTCCTACTGCATAAAAATAAGTCACTCTGTTCCTGAATTAAGTTCTAGTGCTCAGATGGAAGCAGAAGTTAGGTCATTCAAGAAGGGCTACTCTTCCAAATTTCTGTAAAAGTGTCCACGCGTATCCTTGTCGAAAAACTTTTTGCAGGAGTTTTCAAACTCTTCCTCTTTAAATTATGCTTTTAGAAGTAAGAAATCTGGATAACGTGATGCACTTTCCTGACTACAAGTGTTAAAATTCAAGCCAAGGGTCTCGGGCGCCTACTCTGCGGCTTCATAAGGGATCGCTCCTTTGCTAATCATCTAGTGTTACGTAATTATTTCTAGGACAGAATCTCTTTAATTTGTGATGATGTAAAAGCTGTCTAGTTTCTAGTTGTCTAATAGCACTTTATTAGCAAATCTTAACAGCCCTTGACAGGATTCAAAGTACTCCGTAGTTGGCTTGCATTGGAATAATAGATTTTCAAGTCATCCATATGAACACGAGTAACCTTTTGCTTGCGATGACAAATTCCGCTATGTGCCTAGTGGGCACAAAATTAGGCAACGTCTTTACGACATCTTTACGACAACTTTACGACAACTTTACGACATCCTATGCTCATATCGTTGAGGTGTATTTACGATACCGTAAATGAGTCGTATGCTCTGAAGATGTCTTTACGATATCGCAAAGACACCGAAACGACATAGAGATAGAATGTCGTAAAGATGTCGTAACGATGTCGTAAAGACGTCGCCAAATTTTGTGCCCACTGGGTGTACCTAAGAGAATCACGTAATTCGTAATTAATTGCGAGAGATAGTGGCGGAAGTTTAATGCTGATGAAGAGAGGGATAATGGTGTCGCCCAGATAGACGCCCCTTTTCAAGGTGACGCTGTTTTTTGTCACACGGTGATTTGTAAATAAGTTAGTGGATCTTGTTTTTCAAATGACACAGCCACAAAATCACCCAGTAAACCACTGAAACTGCAAAAATTATGTACCCTGTACATGGCTCTATAACCGCGAAATGTCATAACACCATAACCTCAAAAACCCTAAAATCATAAGAGTTACTTGAGTGTCGGCCTGAATCAAGATCTACTTTATTATTCTTTTTTTAAACTCCCCTCAGAAGTCTCTGATACCTAAGTATACTTGTATTTCAATACCTTTTTTTGCAATATTCATGGAATTAAATTTTTTCATGGTAGTTTAACAATTGATTTAAACTTGTTAAAATTTTTTCCAAAATTACGTTTACAAATTTACACATTATAGTTGGGTAAGAAAATTATAATTAGTTTAAAAGGTCTGTTTTTTGTTGAAAATTTAGGTAGTTTTTTGAAAACTCGTCCTTTTAATTTCAAACTTGAAATATTTTCGTAAGAAGTTCCTTTGTTTAGTTGTGAATTTGAGTATTTTCTTGAAAACTGATTTTTTTATTGCATATTAATTTTTAAACCAAACATTTTAATATTCCGTTTCAAGTAACAAATGTATATTTTTTTAAATTTTCAAGTACTTGGTTGAATGTTGAACTACCTTGTCAAAAATTCAGTTTCGTGGTTGAAGACTTTTTTTATGTAAGTCGGAAATGGTTTTGTTGAAAATTTAATTATATTTGTTTGCATTTTGATTACTTTTTTTAATTCATGTATTTTTTTTTTAATTTTGTATTCTTGTGTTTAAAAAAATTAACCTCCCTAGTTAAAACTTCAACTACGTAATTAAAAGACTTTGAAAAAAACTTATCTTTCTATTGTTTACTTATAAAATTGGCAAAGAACATGAAATTACAATTTTTTACTACTATGGTTTGCTAGCCATGAAGTGATTTTATTGCCCATATGTTATTTTGCAAACGAATACTTGACAATGTTTAATATTTGAGAATATAATTCTTTTATAAAAATATTTAATATTTGATATTGTAATTTGTCTACAATAATATTCAATATTTGATATTAAAATTTGATAGAAATAAATAACACTAATTTTAGTTATTGTAAGCAAATTATAATATACAAGAGTATTGCAAGATTATCTTGATTAAGTATAAAGTTGTGATTAAAACAAGTAACTTTTGTGCCAAAATATCACTTTAAAAGTCAAAAATAGATAATGTTCACTGTCCAATATTACAATTTGTTAAAAAAAATAATATTACTTATCAATCTTGCTTCACTTGCAGTGTAAAAGTGTACTAGGAAAATCCGGCTACTTGTACTGAACTTTTGTTGCAAGTAATCTTGACCTTATATTATATTACCCAAAAAATATCTCCAATTTTTTGTAGGCCTCTGTAATGCATTTTTATTTTCAAATATCAAAATAATGAACTATTTCAAAATCTATGATACAATTTTTTGTTACTGAGAGTTCTAAAAACATTTAAAATGAGTTAAATAATTTATTAAATGATCAATTCTAGTACTTAAAAAATGTTGCAAAATATTTTTAGTTTTGTAGTTTTAATATATTTATGGATGCCAACCTTTTGCCTATCTAGAATTCTTATTTGTTTACAAAATTTTTTACGAACTTTTATTTTCTGATTAATAGATAAATCTTGTCTAATAGAGGCTAATTATTCAAATATTGGTGAACACATATTTTCATTAGTAATATTTTGATATCCTAAATTAAATATTTGTTAATATTGAGACACTTATATGAACAATTAACCATTAAAATGTAGATGAACTTTGAACTTCTATAAGTGGTGTAATATTACGAAATAAAAATTATTCACCATCGAACACTTTTAGAAATTAAAAATTAGACTCTCGAGGATGAAACAATTTTAAATTAATGTTTTTCCAACTACATAAGGAACTTTGTAAAATTCATTTTGATCTTAATAAGATGCTTAAGTTCGTGAATTCAGGAAACTTAAGGTTTAAAAATTATAATGATACTTTCATTAATGAATTTTAATTGACATTGGGCCTGGATCATGCCAACCCCCGGCAAGACACTTTGGCGGAATTGAACATTCAAAAAAATGTAAAGACCAGAAAAAATTTTAAAAAAATTTATACATTGAAGTCACTTTAGCTATTTCTGTGTCACAGAGGTGTCATTCCAGTAAAGTACAGTCAAACTCTTCTATAGTGCCGATTTTGAGGACGGCAGTGGATTGGAATTAACGCATTATAGCCCGCTCCGCTTTTGTTTAGTTCACGCCTGAGTGCTCGTCTGAGTGACAACCGCAGATCCCTCGTACACCGCGTTGCACCTCTTACACATAGCTAGAACGCGACGTCAATTCTCGGAAGGGCTATAGACGAGAGGGCTATTAAAGGGTTTCCCTGTACTTTTTCCCATGATATATGTTATAAGGTAACCAGATTTCTTTCCATGGACTGATTTTCGTGAAATGTAAATATGACTGTCTCAGAATTATCAGCTTGAATTTAATTTATTAGATGACGATTATACGTTAACACAAACTGAAACAAAATAATAAGCACTACTTATATTGTAAGACAAATTCCTTATAAACCCAGTAATCAGTGACGTCTAAAATCACAAAATATGTGGATCGCTTATACTCTGGCTTTTACGTTGATAGTCATCCTTAACTCCATAAGTAATTACAACTCTTTATTATAAATGCAATTTTAAAGAACGATTTTAAGCCTTTCCCAAGTAATCGTTTGTCCGCCGTAATCAGCACTGTATCCCAATTGCTAGTTTTTACCAAACTCTATTTCAGTTTGTCTGGAATTAAAAAAAATTTGAACTGAATTTATTCCGGCGTTATACAGAATGCTTGTATTATACAAAAATGGCTTAACACCTTTAAACAGTAATAACCATCTGAGGAACTGTGTAATCGTTTGCAATATCTTAACCTATTTGAAAACTTGCGCGATCAACAAAAATTCAAAAATCAAAGACAAATTGAGCATAATTTGGAAAGAAGTTAAAAAGTTTTCCTAAAAAAATAGTGTAAGAAAATGTTGTTTTTGGACAAAAATAAAATAGAGGAAAGAAAAATGAGAAGACACCGAGCCAAATCCTCCTTCTCTTTTTATTTCTTTCGTCTTTTTTATTTGTATAATTATCAAATCACAATAAAAAAACATTTGTAAATAATAATCACTAAACTTTGGCACCACTTTTGTGTTCCTTTATCCTAAAATTAAGAAGTCTGCCAGTCTGTCCCACTCAAGTCAACTCACTTTTAAGTCAACTCAGTCTCAAAATGATCCAATAGATTCAGAAAGAAAGTTATTATTGAGTTCATTTCGAATGGTATACAAAAAATCGTTTGAATGCTAAACTTTTTAAACATAAATTCAATAGTTTTCGAAATTTGACAAGAAAATGCAACAACAAAAGTGTAAAAAACTCCTTCAATCTTTCTTGATTATCTGCAGACAAAATATTACTTTGCCTATTATTGATTTGTTGAATTCTAATTGTAAAACGTTTCTCGCTTCACTTTTGTGGGCAATGACTTAGAAAAAGTATATTACTACAATTTTATTTGAACAGGATGAGCAAAAGAAGTTTAAAATTCTACCTGAATATGTACATTCCCTGTATAGATTGGTAATAATATTACCATCCTGGAATTTAGTTAATTCTTCCTGTAGTTACTTTTATTTCCAAAAACTGATTTTAATATTCTTTTCTATTCCGTGGATAAATTAGCTTTTTGAATGAAAACTGTTAAAAGCAGCAGCAACCATCTGCAACTTTTCCAGAGGAACACATAAAAATTTATTATTAACATACCGAAGTAAAAAGGCAAAGCAAAATCTAACTTCTTGAAAACAAAGACCTCCAAATCTTCCATAACACTTTCCGGCAAAATAAAAGAAATGACCGAATAAAAAGTATAAAAAGTATCCCTTTGATAAATTCTTCGTGATAGAATCGGGTACGCGTTTTAATATTATCCCATCTATTTAAAATTGCCTGTTCAACT
>NC_046664.1:6336387-6341647 GCF_010883055.1 Belonocnema kinseyi | reverse complement strand
GTCTAAAACTCAAGTGTTTGATTGGGCCAAAAAGTTTAAGAGTGGACGAGAAAGTGTGGAAAATGTGAGTCATAATCGACGTCCAAGATCAAGTGTCTCTGGAAATAACATTGGTGCAGTTCGTGACCTTATTGTAAGTGACAGGCGGTTCACTATTCATGAAATCGCTTTACAGGTGGGCATTAGCTATGGAAGCGCTCAAAAAATCATTAAAAATCATCTTGGTTTCAAAAAAATCTGTGGCCGATGGGTCCCGAAGTTATTGAACGAAGATCAAAAAAACATCCGACTGCGAATCAGTAAGAGACATCTGATTTGATTTCAGCGGGAGGGAGAGACTCTTTTGAAGCATATCGTGACATGTGATGAAACGTGGGTGCATCATTACACTCCCGAGTCCAAGATGGCGAGTAAAGAATGGCGAAGGAAAGACGAAGCCGGTCCTGTGAAAGCCAAAACCCGTCTCTCAGCCGGTAAGGTCCTCGCGACCGTCTTTTTTGACTACAGAGGAGTGTTGCTCATTGATTTCCTACATGATCGACGTACGGTTAACGCTGCCTACTACTACCAGCTGTTGGAGGCAGCAAAAGCCGCTTACAGAAGCAAAAAACGCGGTAACCCCATCAGAAACGTCAGCCCTTCTTCAGGAAAATGCCAGGCCACATACGGCGGGTGAAACGAAACAAAAACTGGAGGATATGCATTGGGAAACCCTTGAGCATCCTCCATACAGCCCAGATTTGTCACCCTGTGACTAAAATTTGTTTGCGCCCATGAAAGATGCACTTGGAGGATTGCGATTTGACGACGATCAAGATGTTGAGGAATTCTTGCGCAATTGGTTGATGACTCGACCTCAAAGTTTCTACGAGCAAGGAATTAACAAGCTTCCAAACCGCTGGAAAAAATATGTAGAGCGTGAAGGAGACTATGTAGAAAAATAATCAGTAGTATTTTTGTATTGTTTTATAAATAAATAAATATTAAAAAAGAATTCCGGTTAATATTTGATTCACCCTCGTAATAAGAAAATACTCGTTTATTTGAGCCTACTGGCGTTTCCTTGATTTCACTTTTGGTTAGCAATATAACACTACCAGTTTCCATATTGATTTTTGCCCGTCTTTAAAAATGCATAGACATCACCATCAGATGTTGATAATACCATTTGTTCTTTTCTTGGTAGAAACCCATATTTCATGTTTCCCACGAGCATCTGAATTGATTTCTGGAAGGGGAAAGCCCATATTCGAAGTTTGAATTGCCGGTTTGGATTTATGGTGCGAGTAAGGCGAAGAAATGAAAGTTGATCAAATTCATATTCAAGTACCTTAGAAAAGGGAAGTCTGGCAGCTGGTGAGCGGCCATTAGAAGATCGTGGAGAATGAGACCTGGACCTGACATGCAGAGAAAGCTCGGGATGTGGAGAACGGGACCTAGCACGAAGGACACCAGACGTAGGGGCGTCCTCAGGTGGACAATCGTGCTGTGAACTGAACTCTGCAACAAAAACAAAGCAATCATTTTCCCTAAAATATTTCGGTATTTGATGAACGTCGAGTGGACAAATTGTGAGGAGCGGCAGAGAATAAATTTAAGAAAGATTGCTCTAGGAAATTTATTACAAGCTGGACCCGCAGTATTCAGAGAACATAATTCGCGTACGATATGATTCGCAATAAGAATGAGCAATTCGAGCCTCCTCCTTAACTGAATGTGCTTTCTGTTTTAGAAATTGGGACAGATTTTATCTAAATGTTTTTTTAATTTCATTTTATATAACGCAGATATTCTGTATTTTCCCATAATGACTTGAAGTATAGAGCAGAGTATAAATAATCCCCCTTTTTATTAAATGGGTGATAAACTGATCAATACGATATTTAGATTTTATACATCGTATCTGAATTTCTATCTCATTAATTAAAGTCAAGCTTGTCGGTCCTCAAGATTCGTATTTATTTTTTATTACTAAATACAAAAAATTAAGTTTTGTTACTTTCACCGAGTTAATCTTGGGGAAAATAAAATAATTCTTCTAAATGGCGCTTTGATAAAAACACCCCAGTCGTTTTCAACAAAACGAAGACAGAAGAGTTTGCTTCTTCATTTTTTGAAACAAGACCAGCTGTATAATTATTAATTTATTAGCAATTATTTTTTTAATGAAGGGAGCTCTGAGTGGCACATTATTAGTTGATTCTAAATTATGTAACAACTTATTTGACTTACTTTCTTTCCCATATCATAATTTCTAATTATTTAGAGTGAATGCCTAATTCTATTGCACAGTTTTAGAAATGCTTATGTTCTTTGAACATTCGTTGAGGCAATCTATTTTTATGCCTAAAAGCATCAATAAATAATTTAAATAATATAAAACAAATAATATTTTGTCAAAAAGCAATTAGAAAAAAGTTCGATCCGTGATAAAAGTTTCTCTGATATTTAGGACTTTTATAATTTCAGAAAAAATAATAAATATTCTATAAATTTTCGGATATGCTTCCAAGGTTTAAAATGTTTTAAATCTATACAAAGCATTTTTCAATCTTAAAAATAGGTTTAAAGAAATCCAATTTTTCTTGAAATTTTGAAAAATCATTTAAAATGAAAAAAATTTACCTCAAAATCTTCAAAATTTTCTTACAAAATTCAAGAAAATTATAAAAGATTTTTGAATATTTCAGATTCATCAACGAAAAATCTAGAATGAAAAAAAATATATTTACGAGATTTAAAAAAATAACCGGAAAAATTTGAGCCCTTCTGAAATTAAATATCTAGACAATACCTCTTAAATTCCCAAAAATACTTTTGTCTCACTGGAATTTTTCTTGAAATATTGAAAACTTATTTAAAATGTCAAACGCTGCCTCAAAATATCCTCGATTTTCCTAGGAACTTGAATAACATTTATTTATCCACTTGAGACCTTTCAAAGTTATTTTAATCAAGGACATGTGATACTTTACCATATGAATTTTCAGTTTTCCACACATTTTGTCCACAATTTTTAACTTAATAATTCAAACATTATTGTCCAGACTCATTTTTTAAAATGAAAAATCGAAAGAAATTGTTTTGGGGACCTAAAGAATTTTGTTTATTACCCTGAATTTTTACAAAAGTCTTAAAATATCTTATAAGTTTTTATTGTTTTTTAATCGTTTGAAAACTTCTAAATATCTCTTAAATTTACTCAAGTTTGGTCTCAAATTATATATTATAGCACGATGTTGCTTTAAAAAACTTTAAACCACTTTTTTCTTATTTTATGAAATAATTTAACGCACTAAAATATTAAGTTTGCTTAAATTTTAATTAAATCCTGGAAAATTGAAGTAATTGTCTTGAAGTGTTCCATATTTATTTAAGAACAATTTTGAATTCTTGAAAATTTAAAATTATTATTTCAAAAATAAATATTAATTACTTAAAATTTTCCCACAACTGTATAAAAAAATATAATCTCAATATCTTTCAAGATTATTAAGCTGTTTATAAAAATTTTTTAAAAATTATCGTTCAACATAAAATACTTAATATAACAAAAAAAAGTTTTAATTAAATCTTTATCTACTTCGATGTTATGAAAAAATAGTCAGCTAACAATTAATTGATTTTTTCTTAAATGATAACATAAAAAGCATGAAACAATCATTTTCATTCAAACATATAAATAATTTGCACTCTACATTTTCTTTTAATTTCATATTCACTTTTAAAAATTTGTTTTTTGGGTAACTTTTTATACTAATTTCAGAAAAAAACAACATATTTACATATGATTTAAAAATCCAATGCAAATACACATTTCAGTACATCAGAATCATTTGAAAAATTATCTTATTGAAATAATGTAATTACAAATATAAATAAACTTTAAATATTTAAATTATATTTGATATTCCATTATATAACCTTCAAGTCAATAATTAAATTATGTTACGTTTGAAAAGGCTTGAATTTTCTTCATAATATGTAAAATCCTGTAAAATAAAAAATATATTTTTTAAATCTTCTACATTCTGCTTTTGACACATCTGAAATATTTAACAATCTTTCCTGATTGTCTCATGAAAATTAAAAAATGTATATAATTCTAGAAAATCTACTGATACTTTTTTCGTTGTAAATGATTGGAAAATTTGTGTGACTAAAAAAATATAAAAAAAGCATTGTTGTGTTACGTCAAAATATTGACTTAATAATAATAGTACTTTAAAATTTTTCTTTTCATTGAGACACTGAATTCATTGTTTTAGAATGTAATTTCAACAAGAATATAAGTGATAAGAAAAATTTAACACATAAATTGTTACTAGAATATTGAGGAAATGATAAAAATGTGTACAAAAGTGAGTGCGCGCACATAATAGTCCTGTAGTATATTATAGCACCTATGAGTGATGTAAGATGTTTTATTCGAAACATATATTATGAATCTGTAGAGCTCCCTAAAATACTCATTCTTATATTCAATTTTCCTAATTTTTAATTAAATGTTTTCATGAATTTCTTTGGATTACTAATTGCTGCTGCTTTCATTGTGACTGCAAACATTGTTCTTCCTTTTATATACATGAAAAGTATGAAGATTGTACAAAATTTGAGTAATTTTGATATAAATAGCAATGCCTAGCAGGTTAACCTGATCGGAGCGCCATCTATTGAATTTCTTTGAACTACAATACCCCTCCAATTGCTAAGAGAACAGAAAGAGTGGGGGCGATGCACAGGACTGGTCGAAACTTATAATCGCAAGTGAGTCTACTGCAGTAGAATTTTATATTATCTGTATTAGGGTGGACTCACCTGTAGGAAAATTATTATAGGTAAATCATTATAAAACTATGTTAATTTTTTTTCCATCAAATTTTTGTGTAGATCTAAACTCGAACTTTTGTTATGTGTACATGGAAAAGAATAGCTGTAACATTCACAAAAGTTTTGAGCTTCAATGTGCATAATAGATTAGTTTTTTATTATTATTTGTAATATTGCAAGTTGCTTGCAAGATTTTTAAAGGACTTGGGGTTAAAAAACGTCAAACTCAAAGAGGTCACCATCAGATGTTGATAGTACAATTTGTTCTTTGTCTGGAAAAAGAACATACTTCATGTTTATTAAGAGCTATGAACTGGTTTATCCGTAGGATAAGTGTATTTTCGAAGTTCGAATTTCCGGTTCGGATTTATAGTAGGATTAACGCGAAGAAATGGAAGTTGATCAAGTTCATATCCGAGTACGTTGGAAA
>NC_046664.1:6335046-6336287 GCF_010883055.1 Belonocnema kinseyi | reverse complement strand
ACCAAAATATTTGTAATAAACAAGCCCTTTTCTAAGCATAAGCCACTTAATGTGTCTCCGTTATAATTTTCTCTTGGATCTCTGAGCTTACCTTCTACGCTTCCTGTATCTTGATTTTGGGTATTCACTTGTCCATTCATATCTCCTAACAAAATAATTCTTTCACTATAATTGTAATTATATAATGTATCTTTTGAATTATCCCAGAATTCATCTTTTATTTCTTTTGAATCACTATCAACTGGGACGTAGCATGCCAAGATAAATAAGCATGCCAAGATAAATAATATTATGGTTTCTACTTTGATTCTAACCAATAGCAATCTTAGAAATACGAGTACAAATCTTCGACCTCTGAGATACCGTTTCGCTCTTTTACTCATAATCAAACCTACTCCTTTCCTACCATATCAGATCATTCTTCCCTATAGCACTCTAAACATCCTGTCTCCACTCATCTCCTGAAACTTGACCTTTACATTTGCCATGTGTGCGCCTTTCTTTTATGAAAGGTTCAGTCCACTCCGAGACTATTTCATTGTTTGTATTAATCTTTGTTAAAATTATTCGCCCAACCACCAGCTTTACGCGAGAAGTACACTTTGCGAGTCGAAATAATGTCGAACTTAAGCAGAGAATCACCATATGGTTTAAGGCTAATTATAACGTCAATTCCACCAAACTTCGGTTAATGAGTGGGTAGGGGGGGGGGCAGAGCTAGAATGGAAAGCGTCATTGCTGGCTGCTATTTTTTGCTGCGAAGGTCAGAAGCCTTCAGCAGCCTTCATGTGGTCCCATCTGTTACATAGTAACATAGTATAAGTATGCTCCCCACTCCCTCCAATAATCATTGATTATATATAATATAATTGAACAGGCACGACGGAAAAAATAATAAATAAACGCGTATAAAAATGCTGGATTACTGGCAATCTTATTTTTTTTAGGAAATTATATTTTACTATTTTTAATTGGTAAGGAACCAGGACTTCCTTCTTTGAAAGTGCACGTCAAACTAAATGATAAAGCTGTACATTACGTTAATTCGGGACAGGTCGAAACCGCATGCAACCTTTTTTTTATCTCTAAGAAAATAGCTGTTATTTTGTCTTCGAAATATTTTGAAATATCCTGAATCCTAAGGAAAAAATGTATTAAGGAAATCTCAAAGTGTCTCCTTTAAAATCCTTTGAAAACTGCTAAAAATATTCTATAAATAATATGATATTTTTATAGATAAT
>NC_046664.1:6309227-6334946 GCF_010883055.1 Belonocnema kinseyi | reverse complement strand
TGATTCGAATGGAGTTTTTATCTTAATTTTATTATCATTTCTCCACTGAGCTTGATGCCTGTATTTAATTTTCAGGGTTGACGAAATATTAAAAAGTTTAAGAATAATAAGAAATAGGTTGAATATTTGTCTAAACCTGTTTATTATTGAAAGAGCACATTTTTTGATGATTTGAAATTTGTGGTATGTATAAAGAATCAAATAATAATGAAAAATATATTTCTTATAAGGCAGTGATTTGATAACGACTCGTGCTAGGAGAAAAATATCACAATATGTGGAAGGTGTTATTTTACGCCAGAGATTAATAAATAAATTGTAGAGAAATCTACTTTCTTTATCAGGCATGATAGGATTAAGTTATACTTCAGTTTTCAAGCATGTTTGCTCTCTGAATAAAATTTTGTTTTAAATTCAGCTAAGTACTTGTGAAAAATTTCAAATTCGATTAGCAAAAAGTGAGCCACTAGTGATCAGTAGAAAATTACTAATTTAAACAGTCGACCGATTTTCTGATAAATAAATTTTTATAAAACGACGCGATGCTGTAGAATTTTTAATTCTATTGAAACGATAAGAAGGCCACAGTGAGAAATTTTTGACGCGACCTCGTGTATTTTCATTTTCAAAATATTCCGCTCTAATTGTTTCAACCAAGTAAGGAAAAAGAAGAATTTTTTACCAATTGCAAATGGTGAGTCGAGGACCCGTGTGAGTTGGATCGTGCAGCAGGTCCTTTCAAATGTCATCTACGAGAACTCTTTGGAAATTTAAATGTTTTCCATAACCAAAACAATTACAAATGATTGGAAGACGATCCGGGTGCAGAGGATCGTGAACCAGGTACCGTAACACGAATTCTACAAGAACTTTTTAAAAATTTTAATTTTGTTAGCACCCAAAATAACTACCAATTGTGAGGTGGCGAATCAGCTTCGACGGATCGCGCACTAGTTTACTCAAAACGTCATCTACGAGAACATTTTTTAAATTTATATTTTGAATTTCGAAAAAAATCTTGTGGATTACGTACTAAACTACCTGGAGCACGATTCGGCGCACATGGGTCGTCGCCTCACCATTGGCAGTTATTTTGAGTATTGGAAAAATTTGAAATTTAGAAAGATTCTTTTAGAATTCGTTTTAAACTACCTGGTGTACGATCCTGCGCACCCGTGTCATCCCCTCACCATTGGTAGTTATTTTGGGTATTGGAAAAATTTGAATTTTACGAAAGTTCTTGTAGAATACGTATTAAGCTACCTGATGAACGATCCTGCGCACCTCGGTCCTGGACTCACCATTTGTAACTGGTTTGGTTATGGACAAAATTTAAATTAAAAAAAAACTTTTTGTACTTGACCTTTAAAATGACCTGGTGCACGATCCAGTGCACCCGAGTCGTCGCGTCATGATTGCTAGTTATTTCAGGTATTGGCGAAATTTGAATTTTGAAAGAGTTATTGTATAATACGTATTAAGCTACCTGGTGCACGATCCGGAGCACCCGTGTGCTCCCGTGTCGTCCCATGGAAATATTGTAAGTTTTTCAAAAATTTTACTTTAGAAAGAGGTATGTTCTTCAAAGTAAACAACAAAAACTAAGGAACTTACAAATTTAAAAGGGGCCTCCCTCAAGGAAGCGTCTCAAGCCCAGTTCTTTATAATATATAGACTCTAGATATACACAATCACCTACATCCACTGTGCGAAATTTTTCTATATGCAGATGACATTGTCATATATTTCTTTTCTAAATACATTCATAAATGTATTCAAATCGTTTTGCATAAAATGCAAAATCCTCTAAACTACCTTCTAGACTGTAACATACAATTTGAGAACGCAAATATAAATTTTGTAGCGGTCAAGGTTTACACAAAACAAAAAACGATTATAATCCTATCGATATATACGTATATGCCGTCGAACAC
Source organism: Belonocnema kinseyi (assembly GCF_010883055.1). NCBI lineage: Eukaryota > Metazoa > Arthropoda > Insecta > Hymenoptera > Cynipidae > Belonocnema > Belonocnema kinseyi. The sequence goes on along the minus strand of NC_046664.1, from coordinate 6,333,012 downwards.
CAATATTACTTATTTTGAATTGTTTCTCCAATATCTAGAGGATGCCCTCATAATACAAACCTCGTCTATTATTTTGACGGGTTATTTAACGTTAGGAACTATATTTTGAGCTCGATTATTGAATCACAAGACCCTAAGTACACGCTGTTTCTCACTCTTGTAGAAACATTAGAACTATCCCAGTTAAACAACATAAAAAACATCCAAGGAGTTTGCTGAGATCTGAATTCTCAAATTTAAAAAACTCAATTGTAATTCGCGGAACCCCCACGGTGTAAGAAGACTCCTGTCAACCTGTGCTTAGTATGAGTGTAAACATGCAAAATGACAGGCAGAATTACATAAATTTTATATGTGATAATAGTATCGTCCCAAAATATAACCCCTGTGATCACCAGGATAAGTTTCCAAAATTGTATTTGCAAGAATTAAAAATTAAGATTAGACAGATAGAGAGACATAGAAAAAAGCAGTACAATCCAAGCAAGATAATAATAAGATTAAAATAAGAAAGGAGGTCAAGTATATGATGCCTAGAGATCATTCAAATTACAAAACCAGTTGCGAGAATGCACTAATTAAAGATCCTGAAAAATTCTGCAACTATACTGAGGACCGAAAATCTTACACCAGAATCCCTGGAATTATGCTGTTGGACGGCGTCGCATTCACTGATCCAAAAAGCATTGAAAACGCTTTCGCTATTTAATTTAGCAGTGTCTATACAGCAACAAACTTGAAAAACGCAAGTGAATGGGAATCTCGGGCTAGTAAATTAGTCGGCCTTCAATTGAAATTGTACAGTATAGATCTAAATATTCCAATAAAATTTCTGGTTGATGAACAAACCTCAGGTACCGATAGGATACCCAGTTTTCTAGGTAAAAACTGAACTAGCTTGCTCGCTGTTCCTCTAACTTACATTTACAATCGGATACTCGAGACAGGGAAGTACCCGTATCGGTGGAAGGAGGCAAAAATATGCTCAGTGCACAAAACGGGAAATAAATCAGGTATAAAAAATTGCAGACCAATAGCTATTATAAACAATTTTTGCAAAAGTTTTTGAGGCATGCTTAGCAAATTATATCCCTGCATTGTTAAAACTCGAACTAACAGAAGCTCTGCATGGATTTGTTATGGGTTGATCTGTACAAACATATTTAACTATCCTTACTCAAACTATGACATAATCATTGAGTGAAAACCACAGTAAGATGTTATTTATCTGGACATCGCAGAATGTTTTGATAAACTGAACCATAATGTACTAATAAAAGTAATAAAAAATAATTGAATTTTTTAATTTATGAGGAACGGGGGATATAAAGAAGCTTTATGAGACATGTTTTCAGCTTTATAAGAGAAACAAGTTTTCGCTTTTGACTTTTATTTTGTCTCGATTTTATAGAAGTATGGGTATTACTATTTTTCTTAAAAAGAAATCAAATTTTCTCTGCTTTAAGACCCATTTATCTACTTCAATATTGTTTTATTGTTGAACAATTGTTCAATTGCTCAGATACGAGAATTTTATAGCTTTCCGTCGTCAGTTTTATTACATTTTGTACTCTCTAAATATGAATCAGTGAAACTGATTCAAATAGCTAGAAATGGGTCATTGGCAATCAGTGAAAGGTTACTTATTGAGAAATTAGCCACGTAAGTCATATTTTTCACAGTACTTTTGAAGAAAATACGTTTACGCGATATGCTTCCAAAAAACCGCCTCAAAAGTTACGAAATTCAACTCAATTTTTCGGCCAGATGACTGTACTAATTTGAATTTATTTGAATAAAGTTCATACATTTTTCCTTTTTTTAAAACTTTGTAAATCGATGTATTTTAAGATGCTAATTGTGATTATGCTCATGAAAACGATCGCAAAATTCATTGCCAAAAATAATGAAATAAAAAGGCTTGAACTGAAAAGGCATTAATAACTGGATATTTAACTATTTTTAATAATAGTTGTCGCTTTGCCTTTAATTTTCAAAAATGCTAAAGAAATATCAAAAATGAAAATTTTGAATCTGAATCGAACGAGATGAGATAATACATGAGGAGAATGAATTTTCGATCATTTCAAAGAGGAATATAAACCTACTTTTAGCCATTTTTTTCATAGGATATTTCTCATTTTAAATAGACGTTTGCTGTTTTAATAATTTAAAAAACTCTCTTCAAAAATCGGTTCCCATTAAGTTTCTGCTAATTTCTTAATGAAAATATATCATGCTGTATTTAAAGCGGTATATATTAATTGGATAAAGTTTATAGGAATAGGAAGCTTGAAAAATAGGAATGTTTAATAAAAAAAATGCTGTTATGTAATAATTTCAATTTTATTAAAACACTAAAGCAACTTTTAAGGATACTGCATCACCTCCGTCAACATAATAAGTATCCATATCAGTGAATTCTCATAGAAAGCCCTAGCGACCGGGATTCTCTTTGTGACCAACTGTGGAATAATTATTGGTATACATTACTATCGTATAAAAATATGGAAAATACTAAAGAAAAGTGTTTTTCAACTCTCAAAGAATAATTTCTTGTTTCTTGTGTACAGTAATTCTAATCTCCATCTCTTTAAGAGTGGCTTGAACGAACAAACATGTATTTTTTGCGCAATACAGTACTCTAGAAAACTACATATTGAAATTTTAAAAAAATACACATTTTTCGTGATCAAAAAATCAATTCTTTCCCTTTAAACTTCCCGTTTAAAGTTTGTTATAATATTATATAAATTATTGTAGATGACTAAGAATATTTTTATAAGTGATTTATCACATACTTGGGTTTTCCTTACTAGGAGGCGTGTTTCCGGGAATTGCATAGGTCTCCGTCAATAAAGCTGCAATTACTTTAAAAATAAAATATATTAACATTGATGTCAGATATTAACTTTATTGAAAATAGGATAATGACATCAATAGGTGGATGCCTTTAATTAGCCGGCCTCTTCCTAAAATGCTCGCCATAGTATATTAAATGAGAAAATTAAAAATATTAATTTTGTCTCTTATACTTTCGGGGATCAGACTCAAACTTGTGCGAAATAGATTCCTATTGCACGGTGGTTTATCAAAAAAAAAATTGCCTCATTTGAACAAATGTTTAATAAATGAAAGGGAGTGAACACTCTGGATTTCTTTTTTCTCCAGTTTTTGCTCTTTTCCAGATGCATTTAGTCGTTTATGCGATGCATTTTATATTGTCGACAATCACTTTTTATACATCTCAAGTGACTTAAGTGAATCATCATTGATGTCTTTATCCCATCAGATATTTTAAAGTTCGGAAATTTTCAATGGAGTATGGACTGAACTAAATTAGATTTATTTGTTTTTATAAATATCACTTACCTAGTAGTAAAAAAGAGAATATAATTGCTCCCCTCATGATGCAGAATTGAAATTTTTTCGAAAAATTTGAAAACACAACTTTTCTGGATGTGAATATTCAGACAATGATGAGAAACTCATTGAAACTGTCGTATTTATACCCCGCAAGATCAACATCATACAGTAACTTCCCACCTTTCGCGACTTCCCCTTCCCTGCTTTGATATCCCACTATCGACTTTTCGATACAAAATTTTTCAATATGGAAACAGTTAAATGCCTATCCAGAGTTTTCATTGGCAAAAGCAGATATAAACTTTTTGAACAGATTGGATTTTCTAAACCAATCAGACATGAGGCTAAAGCGCATGGAAGAAAGGTTTTTGATGTGGTGAGGGAACTCATACACCCAACGTGAATCCCAGTCCCAGTCTTTTGCGTTATGTGAGTGAATATACCATAAAAATATTTTCAAAGCTTCATATCGCAATTTCATGATATAACATGACAATTCAATTTTAAACTTATAATAATTTTAAAATTATATCATTTGAAAAATATTTTTAAAAACTCGAAGATTCAAAGGACACCCCACAAAATAAATGGAAAAAGCCTTTTAGTGGATCGTACTAAAACTTATGTATTTTGTAGTTTATGAAGCTAGAAAAAGTTAATCAAAAGGACTTGGACTAATTATTACTTGTTTTTTGTAGGCAGGTTTCTCTTTAGCCAAACAAAACGCGTGATAAGAAAATAAGTAAAGGGACCGAATTATCATTGCTTTTGAAAAGACATACTAAATTTGCTCCATCCATTTTTTGGAATTAGACATTAATTTTCTTTTAATGTTTAAAATGACTAATGAAAAATTTAAATTAAAAAATTTAAACCTAACAAGACGAGATACGAAAATAATTCAAGAGCACAAATTGTTGTAACTTTTAAAAAGGGAATTCACGATTCTTTTAACTATTTTAAATCGTACCTCTGTGAATTTAAACGTCATATTTTTCTAGTAACTGTTGAAAATCTACAAATTTAGTCAAATTAAATGAAAGAAACGTGAGTCTCTAAATATTAGTAAAAATAAAAATTTCGAATGTTCGAAAGAATTGCTATTTCAATAGTGGAAAACTACGCATACTCGAAATACATGAATTCGTTTAGGGCCCTACTTATATATATTTTAATTAATTGGGAGACTGTTTAAAAACTAAGAACCTGAAAAACAATGAGATGGCGTTTTTTTGAAACTTCTGAATCTTTGACACAATTTCCACCAGCATATCTACATGCAGCAAGGTTTCGCAAAAAATAGGCCAGTGTCGTTTAGCGTGTCTGCCCAGCCAGAAATAAAATATTTATTTGTATTACGATTCTTTACTAGATCTGACTGAAGAAAACCAGTTTAAACTTCTTTTAAACAACTGCACCTTACATTCCTCTATAAAATATTTCTAAATTAAAAAATAATTTCGATTCTCCGGTAACCTACCCTCATGATAAGTCGTTGCATAACATTCAATTTTAAGTAATTAATGAAAAAATTAAGATTATTAATTTGAAAATATAGAAAATATGTTAAGCGTTGTTACTAATTTTTTTAAACAAACAACCAACCAGATTTACCGAACAGCAAAGTATGTTAACCCGCAAAAAGAATTTTTTTACTTTATTTTGTGAATAAGCATATAATTTTCAACAGTTTTAGAATAATTTAACCCTAAAGGTTCATAATATTTAAAATTCTTTAATTTTCAATGACGAAAATTACAGCGATTTCTTTTAGGCCGAAATCACATATTTTACTAAAAATCTGTATTCAATAACTCTGAAGTTTAGGTGTTACTACATCAATGATATATATCAATTATATTATGTTTAAAATACTTGGAATTTGAATTTATAATTATAGTTTTGAATTATAGCGATTGGTAAAAGACTTTAATTTTTGAGGCCACGAAACTAAAATACAAAATCGTGCGCTCAGTGGCTAACACGGTCAAGTACAGTTTTGGTTGGCATTTAAAAAAATAAAATACATCTTTGTATATTTCATGCAAAAGTTGTGTTTGTTTCTTAACATTTTATAATATAATTGTAGTTAGGTAACAGAACTTGAAAAAAGTAATGAAACTCGTTGCAATTGCCCGTGCGTGATTCGAATGGAGTTTTTATCTTAATTTTACTATCATTTCTCCACTGAGCTTGATGCCTGTATTTAATTTTCAGGGTTGACGAAATATTAAAAAGTTTTAGCATAATAAGCAATAGGTTGAATATTTTTCTAAACCCGTTTATCATTGAAAAAGCACATTTTTTGATGATTTGAAAATTGTGGCATGTATAAAGAATCAAATAATAATGAAAAATATATTATTTATAAAGCAGTTATTTGATAATGATTCGGCCTAGGAGAAAAATATCACAATATGTGAAAAGTGTTATTTTATGCCAGAGATTAATAAATAAATTGCAGAGAAATCTATTTTCTTTATTAGGCATGAGAGTATTAAGTTATATTTCAGTTTTTAAGCAGTTTTGCTCCCTGAATAAAATTTTGTTTTAAATTCAGTTAAGTACTAGTAAAAAATTTAAAATTCGATTAGAAAAAAGTGAGCCACTAGTGATCAGTAGAAAATTACTATTTTAAGCAGTCGACCTATTTTCTGATAAATAAATTTTTATAAACCGACGCGATGCTGTAGCATTTTGAATTCTATTGAAACGATAAGAAGGCCACAGCGAAAAATTTTTGATGCGACCTAGTCTATGTTCATTTTCAAAAGATTGCTTTCTAATTGTTTCAACCAAGTAAGAAAAAGAAGAATTTTTTACCATGAGCTATTTTTTAGCAGATTACATTTTTCGATTATTAAAATTTTTTTCGAGTGTATACTTTCTCTATTTTTCATAAAAGATTTAAATAATTTCAGAAAATCTTTTTTTATAGCATGTATAGATTTTCACCTTAAACAAAATATACTTTAGGGTCTTTTTAATAACAATTGGTAAGCCTCCAAATATGAGTAGAAAACTAATAATTTTCTTAATTGAGGTATTTTTTGATTAAGCAGTACAAAAAAACTAATTGCTTGATGCAAATAAATAAATCTACTTAGCACTGTACATAATAATTTCAAAAAGGCTCATAAAAATAGATAGCGTTAACAATAGAACAGTCTAATAGAACGAAGGTATGTTATACTATTATTATCCATGTTGAAATAAGAGGACCATATCTTGACATGGTAAGCTAGACATGGTCTCTTCCAATTTAGAAGCATTGCTTTATAATTGTTTCACCACAGTGGAAAAAAATGAGAATTTTTTATGTTTGTTGAATTAAACTGGATCAGTGTACTATAAAAAAAGTAACATATCTATATGTTTCCCTTATTTTCTATAAAGATTTGCAATTATTTTGCAAGATTACTGAAAACCATTCGCGTTGCAAGAGCAGCTTGAATATATATGCATTTTATTTTTAAAGAAGGATATGCAAATGTTAAACGGGAAAAAGATAATTGTTTACGACACGACTCGTTGATATTCACTTGTTTAGTCTATTTAAACGACAAGTAGGTCATATTGAGAAATTGTTGCTGTGATCTAGTCAGTTTTCGTTTTATAAATATTTTCTTCTAACTGTTTCAGCAACATTAGAGAAAATAAGAATTTTGTAAATTATTATTTGTTACTGGGTCATAAAGTAATTATGCATATTCAGGGTCCTTACGCGCTACTTTGAAGATAAATTCTTTTTTTGATTTTAAAATTTATTAAAATTTAGATTTATATTAAAGATAAATAAAAAAATTTCAAAGCATAAATAAATATGCTCATTAATGGTTTTTATTTATAGTAATTATTGTAAAACTAAATCGAGAGAGTTCATGAACAATAAACTATGATCTTAACGGTTGCCTGGGTTTTGAAAGACTTTAAGAAAAATTATGACACTGGATGATTTCTTATTAACAAATGGAAAATCTAATTATGTTTTAATTTTTAAACATAAGGTATCTCTAGGAACTCTTAGTCCATATAGAAGTATTAGTTAAGACTGCACTAGAATATAAAACATGGATATTCAATTATTATTTTATATATATATATATATATACTAAAAGTATTTATTTCAGTTTAATGAGTGTGCATTTATCTGAGTGAAATATTTCTTTGTTTGGAAGAAATATGTGTTTGCAATGATTAAAATAAGAAATTCGTCCAACCAAATGAATGAAAGTTAAATTTAATATAATAATTATTTCTTTGGAATAAATGTTTTTTTACAAATAATTATTAAAAATCGAAGGAAGCATTTCCTGCAACTAAAAAAATGTGTATTTAAATGTAATATTTTCTCTATCTAAAGAAATACTTCATTGTTATAAATATAGCAACTCTTTGTATCCGATTAATATATTTTTTCCTTAGTTAATATTCTTTGGAAATATATAGTTACTTCTATGATTAAAAAATTATGTAATTTTAGAAAAATTAAATTGTTCAAAATCTTAAAATTTCAATTGACCAAGAAGGGATCAATATCAATACAATATTTATCAATTATGCGTATTCGTAAATAATAATATTTGTTAAGCATCATTAATTATTACCTTATCAAGTGCAAAGTGGACAAAAATTTTAAAATTCCAGGAAAAAACTGCAACTATATCTAGCATTAATATAGCCGAAGATAATTTAAAAAATTATAATTTGTTTCAGAAAAAAATGCTATTCTTTCGAGTATTATTCAAAGATAATATTATTAAAAATAATACTATATTGTTCAATTTAATATAGTTAATAGCAAGACTATCTATATCTATTGTAAGTGAAAATTGCTAAAAACAATTATAAAGTGTCTAAACGAATTACGTATAAACCCCTTATCATCGGTAAAAAGTAGTATTTTAAGCATTATAAGCAATTTTTAATGCAAAAAAATTTTTAAAATCATAATAAGTGCCAAAAACTCGCAAAATACAATTTTTGACTTCTGGACTTGGAGATTTTTTTGACTGTTAAAATTACTGTGGATGAGTGGACACACACACCCACACACACGGGCGCGCGCACACAAACAATGGTGAGGCGACGACTTGGGTGCGCAGGATCGCGAACCAGGTACTGTAACATGTATTCCATAAGATCTTTTTTAAAATTCAAATTTTGTTAGCACCCAAAATAACTACTAATTGTGAGGCGGCGATTCAGCTTCGACGGATCGCGCTCTAGTTTACTTAAAACGTCATCTACGAGAACTTTTTTGAAATTTATATTTTGAATTTTGAAAAAAATCTTGTAGCTTACGTGCTAAACTACCTGGTGCACAACCCTGCGCACCCGTGTCATCGCCTCACCATTGGTAGTTATTTTGGGTATTCGAAAAATTCGAATTTTGCGAAAGTTCTTGTAGAATACGTATTAAGCTACCTGATGAACGATCCTGCGCACCCCGGTCCTGGACTCACCATTTGTAACTGGTTTCGTTATGGACATAATTTAAATTAAAAAAAACTTCTTGTACATGACCCTTAAAATGACCTGGTGCACGATATAATGCACCCGGGTCGTCGCGGCATCAATGATAGTTATTTTAGGTATTGGCAAAATTGGAATTTTGAAAAAGTTATTGTATAATACGTACTGTACCGAGTGACACCCTGCATTCTACCTCCTGAATTATGCTACGGATTTGTTAGACATGGTCATGTGAAAGCACAATGTAAAAATCCTAGGTACTTATTCTTTGGTGAAAAACCACATGAAAACCAAGATTATCTTAATAAACCAAACTCTCCTCTTTGCATAAACTGCAAAGGCCCACACTGGACTGTTGATAAACTATGCCCATTGTACCTAAAGGAAAAAGAAATACGCAGAATCTACGTTTAATTTGATTTAAGCGTTAAGAAAGCGTCTTACTTATATATAAAAATAAAAGGCATCCCCTCAAGCACTACGAAACATTAACTTTGCGATTGCATCTAATCTAAAAACTTCTGATCCCTCTTCTTCACCCTTTAACTTTGCAAAGTTGCCCTTGTTGGGTTATACGCATGCTGACCATATTATTTCTGGATCAGAATACTTACAAAAATGTAGCCAAGCTGTTAACAGACCCTCCTATTCCATCTCTTTCAAATTCACCGCCTACTGAAAGTTCTTATAATTTTCCAAAGGAATCTTTCAATCTCCAAGAGTAACGCCTTACCATTTTCAGCACCAATGACAAGCCCTTCCCAGGATTGGACGAAATCAATTACGAAATCATTCGAAATCTACCAGAGAACATTCTGTATCACTTACTAGATTTTTATAATCTAATCTTAGATAAAGGTTCATTTCCCGACCAATGGAACAAATTCTTAGTTTTTCTTATAACGAAATCTAACTCTCATAAATTCCCTCCTATTGCTTTAGTATCTTTCCTGTTGAAACTAATGGAGAGACTAGTTACTAATGCATTGAACTGGTGGTTAGAAAACTCTTTAATTCTGCCTCCATCCCAAGTACGGATTTCGTGAAAACACCTTTGCTGCAGACTGTCGTGAGATTTTCTCTGCTGAGATTCGTACCTCTTTTGTCAATAAGTCATATACAGCAGCCTTATTCTTAGACGTTGAAGCAGCTTACGATACCTAATATCGTAATAGATGACCTGGTTAAATTGAGCATTCCCTGGAAATACTGTAAGTTTTTCAAAAATTTGACTTTAGAAAGAGATACGTTCCTCAAAGTAAGCAACAAAAACTTAGGAAGTTACAAATTTAAAAATGGCCTCCCTCAGGGAAGCGTTTCAAGCTTAGTTCTTTATAATATATATACTCTAGATATACAGAATCATATGATATATGACAATCACATTGCCATATATTTCTCTTCTAAAGACATGATAGATGTAGTTAAATCTTAGAAGAAAGCTTAAATACTCTCCAGACGTTTTTGAAATCTAAAGGACGAAACATTTCTATTGCAAATTCTAAATTGGTCATCATCACCCAAAATAAAGCCCTCCCTAATGACATTCAAATTACGCTTGACAACCAGTATATCTATCCAGTACTCGAGGCTAAATTCAAGGGTATCATTTTTTACAGTTACCGAACTTGGGGCCCTCACTTTAAAGTCCTTCTTGAAACACTACAGAAAGTTATTAATATCATTAAATTTATGAGAGGAACTTGGTGGGGCTCTAGCCCTAGATCAATATTAATGCTATACCATTCCCTGATGAGAATTGCTATGGAATATGGCTGCCAAGCCTTATCAATCTGTCATGTGATTATATTCGACAAAACTCTTAAACTCCAAAATAGTCTCTTAAGATTTATCCTAAGCTACAGAATTTCTACTCCTACACCCGTGATGTTTGCAGAACTAGAAAAACCCACTTTATTTTCGTGAATGCAATTCCTCAATAGAAGATTCATTTTAGCAATATTTTGCATGAAATGCAAAATCCTCTAAACTACCTTCTAGACTATAGAATACAATTTGAAAACGCTAATATAGATTTTGTAGCGGTTAAGGTTTACATAAAACAAAAAACGATTATAATCTTATCAATATATACGTATATGCCATCGAACACCAATATTACTGATTTTGAATTGTTTCTCCAATATCTAGAGGATGCCCTAATCATTCAAACCTCGTCTATTATTTTGACGGGTTATTTTAACGTTAGGAACTATATTTTGAGCTCGATTATTGAATCACAAGACCCTAAATACACGCTGTTTCTCACTCTTGTAGAAACATTAGAATTATCCCAGTTTACCAACATAAAAAACATCCAAGGAGTTTGCTGAGACCTGAATTCTCAAATTTAACAAACTCAATTGTAATTCGCGCAACACTCACGGTGAAAGAAGACCCCTGTCAAACTGCCCTTAGTATGAATGTAAACTTGCAAAATGACAGGCAGAATTATACAAATTCTATGTGTACGGAAAATACGATAACTATATGTAACTAGTCGAAATCTAACCGACTGACTCTATTTTCGAAAATCTAACAACTAGACTGGAAAGACTTATATGTCCTTAAAGGCCCTAATATTCCGATCAATATCTTCTATAACTCTTTGCTCAATTTCATTGATAGTATCGTTCCAAAATATAATCCCTGTGATCACCAGGATAAGTTTCCAAAATTGTATTTGCAAGAATTAAAAATTGAGATAAGATAGAAAGAGAGCGATAGAAAAAAGCCGTACAATCTAAGCAAGATAATAATAACATTCAAATAAGAAAGGAGGACAAGTATATGATGCCTAGAGATCATTCAAATTACAAAACCAGTTGCGAGAATGCACTAATTAAAGATCCTGAAAAATTCTGCAACTATACTGAGGACCGAAAATCTTACACCAGAATCCCTGGAATTATGCTGTTGGACGGCGTCGAATTCACTGATCCAAAAAGCATTGAAAACGCTTTCACTATTTACTTTAGCAGTGCCTATACAGCAACAAACTTGAAAACGCAAGTGAATGGAAATCTGGGGCTAGTAGATTATTAGGCTATAAATTGAAACTGTAAAGTATAGATGTAAATATTCAAGTGAAATTTCAGGCAGATGAACAAACCTCAGGTACCGACAGGATACCTAGTTTTATAGGTAAAAACTGAGCTAAAGGACTTGCTGTTCCTCTAACTTACATTTAAAATCTGATACTCGAGACATGGAACTACCCGAATCGGTGGAAGGAGGCAAAAATATGCCCAGTACACAAAATAGGAAATAAATCAGATATAAAAAATTACAAACTAATAGCTATTATAAACAATTTTGCAAAAGTTTTTGAGGCATGCTTAGCAAATTATATCACTGCATTGTTAAAACCCGAACTAACAGAAGCTCTGCATGGATTTGTTATAGGTTGATCTGTACAAACATATTTAACTATCCTTACTCAAACTATGACATAATCATTGAGTGAAAACCACAGTAAGATGTTATTTATCTGGGCATCGCAGAATGTTTTGATAAATTGAACCATAATGTACTAATAAATAAAGTAAATAACACTTTCTTACCAGGTAACCTAAAAATCCTTTTAAATGATTTTCTAATAGACAAGAAAACCAAGTTCAATATTCAGATTGTGTATCGAATAGTTTTATCTAGACTTCTGGTGTTCCTCAAGGCTGAAACTTAGGCCCAATGTTATTTCTAATTCTCTTTAGTGTTGTTAAGTAATCTGATACAAAAACTAAAAAACTAATATATGACGATGACACGAAACTTTTTGCAAAAATAAATACAGTTAGAGATTCTTTGATTCTACGAAAAGAGCTCTGACAAATTGTTAGAACTGCGAACCAAACATTAAGCTTCAATTTGAGAACATGTAAATGTTTGACTAATAAACTAGCACTAGTCACATTATTTGAAACTCACGTTAGGTCGAGATTAGAATATGCATCAGTCGTATGGGCATCGCACAAGAAAAACGCAACGGATCTTTTGGAACGAGTGCAAAAAAGATTCCTTAAGTTTTTAGCTTTTAAAGAAGATGGCGCCTAACCTCCCAGAGGTTCAAGCTATGCAGATTTATGTAAAAGATTCAACTGCTTCACAATATCAGAAAGATATTTCATGTTATATCTATATTTTCAAATTAGTACGGATTCTTATACACTGCCCAGAACTTCTAGAGAAACTAAAATTCAAAATACCTGCAATGGATCAGAGAAACATCGAAATTATGTATACAACTTCGACAACAAAAACCGTCATGCACATGTCTCCGATAAATACTCGTAGAATCAGTAGGAACTTTAATGAATGAACTATTATTCGTACATAATTTTAATTATATAAAATATTCATAGCACACGTACATGGCAACGCTATATTGAAATTTAACCCTATTATTAGTGTAAAACTGTTGGGTTATTGCTAATAAATACAAATACAAAATAGAAAGAGGATTCATATTTTTTGGTAAAAATTCCACTACTTTGTTAAAAGTTGATTTTCTTTAGTTTTTTTAAACAAAAGTAATATAATTTTGTAAATTTATAAGAAACGGGGCATATAAAGAAGCTTTAAGGGACATGTTTTTAGCTTTTTAAGAGGAACAAATTTTCTCTTTTGACTTTTATTTTTATTTTGTCTCGATTATTATAGAAGTATGAGTATTACTATTTTTCATAAAAAGAAATCAAATTTTCTCTGCCTTAAGACCGATTTATCTACTTCAATAATAATTTAAATCATTATAATTATTATATTAACAGAGAAGTAATATATCGTATATTAATACATTAATAATAATAATTACAATTCTTGAATAAATCGAAGTAATCAGAAATAACAAAAAGCTGAAACTAGGTGATAAGAAACAATGAAACCTTCGTTGTCCTAAAATATCATAATCTCTAAAATGTGGTATTCATTCACGAAGATTTCTTATCCGCAAACCTGAATTACCTTGTATCAAGAAAGCGCGGAACGAATGGTGTCTACATTGAATTATATTTAATGGTCAATTTCATAATATTTTGTACCATCTAAATCTGAATCAGTGAAACTGATTCAAATAGCTAGAAATGGGTCACTGGCAATCAGTGAAAGGTTACTTACTTATTCAGTGAATGCAGTGATCGGTAGTTTATTGCGTTAGATTTACCCTAAAAATGTTTTACGTTTATGCGTTCTTTTTAACATTTATTTGAAAGCAATAATTTTTGCTTTTACGTTGTTGTTTTCAGAAAGAATTTAACTACGTTCATCCGACGTAAAATTTTCGAAATAATCATTAAAATACGAGGAATTGGTCACATAAGTCATATTTTTCAGAATACTTTCGGAGAAAATACGTTTATGCGACATGCTTCCAAAAGACCGCCTCAAAAATTACCAGATTCAACTCATTTTTCCGGCCAGATAACTGGACTAATTTGAATTCATTTGAATACAAGCTCATACATTTCTTCGATTTTTTAAACTGTGTAGATCGATGTTTTTTAAGATGCTAATTATGATTATGTTCATGAAAACGCTAGAAAAATTCATTGTCAAAAACAATGAATTGAAAAGGCCTGAAATCAAAGGCATACAAAACTGCTTATTCAACCATGTTTTAATAATAATTGTCGCTTTCCTTTTAATATTCAAAAATCCTAACGATATATCAAAAATTGAAATTTTGAATCTGAATCGAACGAGATAAGATAATAAATGATGAGAATGAATTTTCCCTAACTTTGAAGAGGAATACAAACCTACCTTTAACCATTTTTTGATAGGATCTCTCTAATTCTAAATAGACATCTGAAGTTTGAATAATACAAAAACCCTTTTAAAAAATCGGTTCGCATAAAGTTTCTACTAATTGCTTAATGAAAATATATTAATTTATATTTAAAGCGGTATAAATTAATTAAACGAAGTTTATAGGAATAGTATGCTTAAAAAATAGGAATGTTTAATAAAAAAAATGCTATTCTGTAACATTTTCAATATGATTGAAACATTAAAGCAACTCTCGAAGAATGATTTCTTGTTCGTTGAGTGCACTAATTTTAATCTTTATCTCTTTAAGGGTATGTGATACTTAGAAAATTGTCGATTTTACCAGTTTTAGGTTCCCCCGGATTTTTTTCGAGAATAATAAATATTTCGTCTTAAAGATTTATGAAATGATAGCGCACATGCTAACGGATGTCCCCACACACTTTTTTGTGTTTTAATTCAAAAAAGTTTTAATTTAGCAAAATGTGATTAATTTGCATAGCGCGTATGAATTAGTATCGATTTTTTTAGTATTATATTCCCCCGGCTTTTTTCCTAGGGTAAGAAATATTTTGTCGTCAAAATCTGCGAAATGATAGCGAACATGCTAACGGACGTCCCTGCACACTTTTTTTGTGTTTATTTTTAAAAAAAATTGAGTTCTCTCGAGCGTTACTTCCAAACTACACAATATTTTTGGACGAAAACTTTGGACTTACAAATAAACATAGTAACTAATTTCCCGGAACTAACCTTGTTTGCAAGCAATTGAAACAGTTTATTTCATCAATTATTTTCAAATTATCGGAAAGGCAGACATGAAAAACGACGTAACATCAAAATAAAGCATAAAGTTTTTATTTAGCAGAATAAATTTTTTTTGTTATTACCCTTCAAAAAAGAGTCTGGGGACGTCCGTTATGATATTTTATAGCATCTCCGAATTCAGTTTTTTTTTAAATTTTCATTTTTGTAGAAAAAAAGCCGGGGGAACTGTACCCGACTGACCACACAACGAAGTATCACACGCCCTTAAGGGTGGCTTGAAGGAACAAACATGTATTTTTTAGGCAATACAGTGCTCTGGAAAACTACATATTGAAATTTAAAAAAAAAAACACAATTTTCGTAATCGAAAAATCAATTCTTCAACTTTAAACTTCCCGTTTAAAGTTGGTCATTATCTTATATAAATTATTGTAGCTAAATAAGAATATTTTTATAAGTGATTTATCACATAATTGGGTTTTCCTTACTAGGAGGCTTCTTTCCGGGAATTGCATAGGTCTCCTTCAATAAGGGTGAAACTACTTTAAAAATCAAATATATTAACATTAATTTTAGATATTATGTTTTTTTTTTAATTGGATAATGACATCCATAGGTTGATGCCTTTAATTAGTAGGCCTCTTCCTAGAATGCTCGCCTTAGTATATGAAATGAGAAAATTAAAAATATTGATATTGTCTTTTAGCCTTTCGGGGATCAGACTCAAATATCTGCAAAATATATTCCTATTGGACGGTGGTTTATAAAAAAAATTGCCAATTTGGACAAATGTTTCATAAATAAAATGGGATGAACCCTCTTGTTTTCGTGTCTCTCCAGTTTTTGCTCTTTTCCATATGAATTTAGTCGTTTATGCGATGCATTTTAGTTTGTCGACAAACACTTTTTATTCAGCTCAAGTGGCGTAAGTGAATCATCATTGATGTCTTTATCCCATCAGATATTTTAAAGTTCAGAAATTTTCAATGAAGTTGTGTTTCGCAAATTTTTAAAAAAGAATTTAATTCTGCATCATGAGGGGAGCAGTTATATTCTCTTTTGTACTACTAGGTAAGTAATATTTATAAAATCAATAAATAAATCTCTTTGTGTTCAGTCCATAGTTCATAAAAAATTTCTGAACTTTAAAATATAACTTTTCAATACAAATTCTTTAATATATAAATATTTTTTTATGCATCCCCCGAGTTCTCATTAAAAAAGTAGACATAAACTTAAGGGCAGAGGAAATCCCAATTTTGCTGTAAACTTTATTATTTTCTGGGGTCAGGAGCCTCTCGGCCCCCTGCGACTTGGGGTACTAGTCCAGTCCCAGTCCCAGTCTTTTGCGTTATTTGAGTGAATAAACCACAAAAATATTTTCAAAGCTTCATATTGCAATTTCATGATATAACATGACGATTCAATTTTAAACTTATAGAGACACAGAAAAAAACAGAGCATGTTTAGAGTGACTATAATCTTAGGTATTATAATCTAAAAAATCTGCGAAATAAAAATAATATCATTTGAAAAATATTTTTGAAAACTCGAAGATTCAAAGGACACACCAAAAAATGAATGGGAAAAGCCTTTTAGTGGATCGTACTAAAACTTATGTATTTTGTAGTTTATGAAGCTAGAAAAAGTTAATCAAAGGGACTTGGACTAATTATTACTTTTTTTTTTGTAGGCAGGTTTCTCTTTAGCCAAACAAAACGCGTGATACGAAAATAAGTAAAGAGACCGAATTATCATTGCTTTTGAAAAGACAAACTAAATTTGCTCTAACCATTTTTTGGAATTAGACATTAATTTTCTTTTAATGTTTAAAATGACTAATGAAAAATTTAAATTAAAAAATTTAAACCTAACAAGACGAGATACGAAAATAATTCAAGAGCACAAATTGTTGTAACTTTTAAAAAGGGAATTCACGATTCTTTTAACTATTTTAAATCGTACCTCTGTGAATTTTAAAGTCATATTTTTCTAGTAACTGTTGAAAATCTACAAATTTAGTCAAATTAAATGAAAGAAACGTGAGTCTCTAAATATTAGTAAAAATTAAAAATTCGAATGTTCGAAAGAATTGCTATTTCAATAGTGGAAAACTACGCATACTGGAAATACATGAATTTGTTTAGGGCCCTATATATATTTTAATTAATTTGGAGACTGTTAAAAAGATTAAAAACCTGAAAAGCAATGAGATTGCGTTTTTTTGGAACTTCTAAATCTTTGACACAATTTCCACCAACATATCTACATGCAGCAAGGTTTCGAAAAAAATAGGCCAGTGTCTTCTAGCGTTTCTTCCCAGCCAGATATGAAATATGTATTTGTATTACGATTCTTTACTAGATCCGACTGAAGAAAACCAGTTTAAACTTATTTAAACAACTGCACCTTACATTCCTGTATAAAATATTTCTAAATTAAAAAAATCATTTCGATCCTCCGGTAACCTACCGTCATAAGAATTCGTTGCATAATGTTTAATTTTTCATAGTAATGAAAAAATTAAGATTATTTATTTGAAAATATCGAAAATATATTAAGTGTTGTTATTATTTTTTTTTAACAATTAACCAACCAGATTTACCGAACAGCAAATTATGATCAAGGATTTTAATTTTTTTGCAATACAGTAAAATAACCAAGTCTTGTTAACCCGTAAAAAGAATTTTTTTACATTATATTGTTAATAAGCATAGTATTTTCAACTTTTTTAGAATAAATTAACTCAAAAGGTTCATAATATTTAAAATTCTTTAATTTTTAATGAAGAATATTACAGCGATTTCTTTTAGGCAGAAATCACACATTTTACTAAAAATATTCATCCAATCACTTTGAATTTCAGTTGGTACTACATCAATAATATGTATCAATCAAATTACGTTTAAAATCTCTATAATTTGAATTTATAATTATAGTTTTGAATTATAGCGATTTGTAAAAGTGTTTAATTTTTGATGCCTTGAAACTAATTTTTTTTGCATAAAAAACAAGGAGGTTAAAATGGAGGTGGTGGAGTCCATGTCAAGCAGGAATAAGAATTTTCTTATTTTACTAAGCGCTTCAATGAATCGGTTGTGAATTGATTTTTAATGTAGTTTAAAAAAAAAAGTCAAATTGGCGAATGAATAAAATTTCAAAGAAAATATTCAGATAATGGTCTAATAAGAAAAATCTAATACTTTGTTTTTGGGTTGTTTCAAGTAACTATTATTATAAAAAAATCGCCCACTTAATCGCTGACATGGACAAGTACAGTTTTGGCTGGCATTTAAAAAAATAGAATACATCTTTGCATATTTCATGCCAAAGTTGTGTTTGTTTATCAACATTTTATAATATATTTGTAGTTGGGTAACAAAACTTGAAAAAAGGTAATGAAACTCTTTGCAATCGCCCGTGTGTGATACGACTGAAATTTTTATCTTAATTTTACTATCATTGCTCCACTGAGCTTGATGCTCTAAACCCGTTTATCATTGAAAAAGCACATTTTTTGATGATTTGAAAATTTTGGCATATATAAAGAAACAAATAATAATGAAAAATATATTGTTTATAAGGCAGTGATTTGATAATAAATTGTAGAGAAATCTATTTTCTTCATCAGGCATGAGAGGATTAAGTTATATTTCAGTTTTCAAGCAGTTTTGCTCTCTGAATAAAATGTTTTTAATTCAGCTAAGTACTAGTGAAAAATTTCAAATTCGATTAGCATAAAGTCAGCCACTAAAGATCAGTAGAAAATTACTGATTTAAGCAGTCGATCTATTTCCTGATAAATAAATCTTTATAAAACGACGCGTTGCTGCAGCATTTTTAATTCTATTGAAACAATAAGAAGGCCACAGTAAGAAATTTTCGATGCGATCTATTCTATTTTCGTTTTCAAAATATTGTCTTCTAATTGTTTCAACCAAGTAAGGAAAAAGAAGAATTTTTTACCATGTGCTATTTTTTAACAGAGTACAGTTTTCGATTTTTTAAATTTTGTTCGAGTGTATACGAAAATCTGTACGAATTATAATATAAAAAATATAAAATAGAGTACCTAATAAAGATTATTTTTATAGTATATATAGATTTTCACCTTGAAAAAATATACTTTGGGGTCTTTTTGAATAACAATTGGTGAGCCTCCAAATATGAAAAGAAACCAATAATTCTATTAGTTAAGGTATTTTTAATAAAGCAGTACAAAGCAACTAATTGCTTGATGCAAATAAATAAATTTACTTATCACTGTATATCATAATTTGAAAAGTGTCATAAAAATAGAAAACGTTAACAATAGAACAGTCTAATAGAACGAAGCTATGTTATACTATTATTATCTATGTTGAAATAAGAAGACTATATCGTGACATTGTAAACGTGAGACAGTCTGTCCCAATTTAAAAGTATTGCTTTATAATTGTTTTAACACAGTTAAGAAAAATGAAAATTTTTTATATTTTTTAATTAAACTGGATCAATTTTATAGAAATTAAGTAACATATTCATATATTTTCCTTATTTTCTATAAAAAATTGCAATGATTTTGCAAGATTACTGAAAATCATTCGCCTTGCATGAGCAGCTTAAATTCATATGCATTTTAATGCCTAAAGAAGATTTTTTAAATCGTATACCTTTTTTATGCGAAATATGTCTTTAAACAGGGAACTGGTCGGGTGTTATAAAGGGTAACTTGAGTAGAAAATGTTATGCAGGCTCTTGTCAGGCTCTTGACGGGTAAACAAGCAGTACTGTGTCCATGCCCATGCAGACAATGTTTGATAGCCTTATATGCTCTAAAAGTTTGATGCCTTGTGAGGTTGATGACTTTTATTATTCGTTATTTTATTATTGTTTACGGAATCATGGAAAGAAAAAGGGCGTTAAACAAAATCAGGAGCAAAAGTTACCCAAAGAAAAAAAATTATGCACTGAGCAATGGACAATAGTGGACGAAAGTGACAATGCAGAAGGCAAAATTGAGGTTATAAATGTTCAGGATGCCACCCATGAAATATATTTATCCCAAAGATGATAAATGTTCGAGAAGAGAAATATGCAGAAGAAAATAGAAGTGTAGAAGTATATAAAAGTTTGGTTATACTGTGAAAAAATAATTTATAGACTGTGTTGCAATTAAAGTTTTTCAATAAGATTCAAAAATAATAAATAAAATATATTTTTCATACTAATTGAACTCTTCTTGTTGTTCGTTTACACAGTGTAAACAATTATTTTCCAATTTAATATATTTTTTAAACGCAGAACCCGGGTAGAAATTGCCTCTTCATGCCTAAATTAAATATTAGTTAGATTTTCTAGCTAGAAGAATCTAGGCTTCCCTCGGCTGGCCCTCAACAGGTTATTGTCGTGTGCTACTTGACATTTACTTTCTAGCACTATATTTTCTATTCAAGCTAGATAAAAGGCTTTATTCTTAAAGATATATATTAAAAATAATTTCTATCAATTAATTATTTTCTCGAGGGGCCCTTGTGAAGTCCTTGACAGGTAAAATGGGTAATATGGCTGTAAGGGCAAAGAAGTAATTTAATGTTATTTCATCCCTTCCACACAATACTCCTTTCCCCTGCCGAGTGAGTCACGCCTACCCCGAAAGGGAAATGGCTTAATGGTGTAATGCTTAATTATACTTAAATTAAAAAAAATTTAAATTACCGAGACTCAAACTTGTAAAATTTTCATTTTTTCTGATAAAATTTAAAACATTTGATGCCTTAAAAATTTGAAAAAAAATTTTCTTGAATATTGATTTAATTAAAAATCATCTAAGTACATTTAAATATCATATTTAACAAATCGAGTTTCGAGAACCTATTTTCCTAAGTTTAAAAGTATCGGATGAATACCGTCGAGTATTTATGATATTGTACTCAGCGTGACAAAGTAGCTATGGGGATTAGGCATTCGACTTATAAACGTTCGGTGCGTGCGTTCGATTCTCGGTGCTTCCGGATATTTAAAAAAATTGCGTATCTCTTTAGTTATAAGTAATAAGTCTTCTCCAATCAAATTCAACAATTAATTTAGTTTTAGAATAACGTGCGAAGTATAGTTAAGAATTTAATGTAAATAAAAATACGAGAAAATGCAGGAGTGTTTGTCAGAGGCTACAGAAAGGTGAAAAATGTGTAGATTTAAATTTTGCAAAGAAAATGTATTTTACATTTGGATGATATTTTCCTTCTGTAAATAAAAAATTTCTGGTAACTGATTGTGGCAATGTGCTAGTTATAATTTCTACTCGAGAAGAACTTTAATTGTAATCATTACGAAATCTCGTAAACCATAACACGTCACCACATAACCTATAATCA
This sequence comes from Belonocnema kinseyi, assembly GCF_010883055.1. Taxonomy (NCBI): domain Eukaryota; kingdom Metazoa; phylum Arthropoda; class Insecta; order Hymenoptera; family Cynipidae; genus Belonocnema; species Belonocnema kinseyi. The sequence continues at coordinate 6,311,281 of NC_046664.1, read as the reverse complement.
AATTAGGAATTAATAGGGAAATAGAGCAAGGATCTAGAAAGGACTTTACTGTTTCGTCTGGCAATAGAAAGGCACCCTCGCTCGAATCTGGTCAGAGAGTCTAGGTTTTTCTACAAATCGGGAAGTTCTTGTCGGGTCCTTTCCATATTTCCCGTTCAGCGCCCCAATAAAGTTAAGGAAAAATAACTTGCACCCTATCAAAACCGAGTCGCTATTTCGGCACGGGAACTAGTCATACTGAGAGATTGTTGATGTGACCTAGTCAGTTTTCGTTTTCAAAATATTTCCTTCTAATTGTTTCAGCAATGTTAGACAGAATACGATTTTTTAAAATTACAATTGGTTATAAAATAAACTGAAAAAGTTTAATTCCCAGTTTTCAAAAATTAACGAATTTGCAACCAAAAAGTTACTTTTTCATCCAAAAACATAAAATTTCAACGAAATAGTTAAACTTTTAAATAAGTAGTTAAATTTTCAACCAAAAACTAAAAAATATGATTATTTTAAAACAAAAACAGCTGAATTGAACCAAAAAATGCATTTCAAGCAAATGTTTCAATTTTTAACCAGAGATAAGTTTTTAACTAAAATAATGATTCTTTAACCAAAAAATGAATTTGTAAAAGGTCGCTTAACTTTAAAACAATTAGAGAAATTGTCAACAAAAAGATTAATTTTCAACCATAGAAAGAAATAATTTTTGACAAAAGAATTAAATTTTCAACTAAAATGGTGAATCTTTGACCCAAAAAAAGATCCCTTTTACTCAATAGTTTAACATTTAAGTAAGTAGTGGAATGTAAACAAAAAGGACAAATTTCAAACAAAATAGTTAAGTCCTCAACAAAGGATTAAGGATTCAGTTATTTTTAAAAAATCCTTTTCAGTATGTCACAAACCAATTTCTTTTAAAAAATTTCAATTCTACTACTTTTGGATAAAAATTGATATTTTAAATTGAAAATGGACCTTTTTTACTCAATAATTCAATTTTTCTAATGTTTCTGTTTTGGTAGAAAATTAATCATTTTGGTTTAAAATCGATCTTTTTTGTTAAAGATTGAACTATTTGGAAAAAAATTTATCACTTTTGATACAGTATTTCATTTTTTTCGAAGACTTTATTATTATATGAAAAATTCGTTTTTTGGTGAAAAATTAATTAATTTAAGAGGAAAGTCGATTATACCATTTTTGATAGAAAAATGATATCAAAAAGAAAATGGATCTTTTTTTGTAAAAGATATAATTTTTTTAAACCGTCTTTTTAAACAGGGAAATTAATCTTCGCATTTGAAAATTCATCTTCTTCATTGAGGGTTCAATTATTATTTTTCTGAAAATTCCTTCATAGTTAGTCAGAAATTAATTTACGTTAAATAAAATTGGATTATATCATTTTTGATAGAGAATTGATATTTGAAATTATAAATGTATCTTTTTTAGTTGAAAATTCAAATATTTGTTTGAAAAGTCACATATTTCGATGAAAATTCGTGTTTTTGGTAGGAAATTAGTCTTCTTGGTTGAAAATTTATCTTTGTGATTAAGAGCAAAACTACAGTGAAACTCTTTTATAGCGCCGATTTTGGGGATGACGGTGGGTGGGAACTAACTCATTATAGCCCGTTCCGCTTTTGTTTGTTCACGCTTTAGTGCACGCCTGAGTGACGACCGCTGGCCCCGCGTCCCCCGCGCAGCTTCTGTTATACCTACTTGTGGCGCGGCGTCAATTATTGGAAGGGCTATAGAAGGGAGGGTTATTGAAGAGTTGCACATTCTTTGCTGTTAAAAATTAAATTCTCTATATGAAAATTTAACTATCCCACTTTCGGGAAAACATTGCAACATCGTCAAGATGTTTGATTTTTATAACAAAACATCGTCTTTTTTATACAAAATAAATCTTCTTGGTTGAAAATTCATCTGTTTGTTTGAAACTTCAACTATGTATTATCAAATTTATATATTGTAGTAAAATTTCAATTAATTTGTTCAAATTTAATTCTTTTCTGTTAAATATTAATTCTTTTAACTAAAAAGGAATGCTC
>NC_046664.1:6303425-6309127 GCF_010883055.1 Belonocnema kinseyi | reverse complement strand
TTTTAATTAGAAATTTATCTTTTTCAGTTAAAAAGTCCAATATTTGTTTGAAATTTCATCTTTTTGATTGAGGATTCAACTATTTGATTAAAAATTTAACTGCACAATTTTAGGACGAAGAAGTATATTTATAATTGAAAATTATTTTCTTTAGTTGAAAATTCATTTTCTTTCTTAAAATCTTATCTTGTTTATTGAGGATTCAACTATTTTCTTGATTTTTTTTTGTTTATTAAAAATTAATCTCTTTAAGGAAATTTTTCATATATCATTGTTAGTTGAAAACTAATCTTCTTTTGAAGAGAATTAATTTTATGGGTAAAAAATTAATCTGTTTTTTAATATTTTTAACACAGATGTCTAAATTCGATTTTTTATTATCTTATATGGGAAAAAACGTCTTGCATAATTGACTATAACAATATTTTAATCGCTGAGAGATTCTGCTAAATAATGTATAGAACCTGCTTGATTTTATGTGAATTCTATCTTATTCTAAATACTTTTTACGATATTGTTCTTGGATTGAAAATTAATTTAGTTTAAAACAATTTACATCTGTATAAGGTTTCTTACAATTTATAATAGTAATTTTTTTACAAACAGATTATTTGCAAAATAACAAAAAAGGAATAAAATAATATATTGTTTCATTAAATAAAAAATAGATGACAAAACTTTTTCGACTACATTGGTATTGTTTTTTCGTTAATTGTACTTCTTAAAGATAAAATAGTGTTTTAAGATTACTGCAAGATTTATCACTAGTTCTTAATGAAATTCAACAAAACTTAAATTTAAAAATAAGTATTTTCATTTTTTATTAGATCACAACTAAGATATTACTTAAAAATACTGATTCCAATTGTGAAACTGCGTACCTACAAGATATTGTGTACTTTTCATAGATTTAATAAAATTCTTTGATGTAGGCCACCTTTGTGTGCTGAAACGTTTGAAACAACTTAATTAGTTTCAATTCACTTGAGGCTAAAGCCAACAACTACGTCAACAATTTCTTCAAACTTTTGTTATTTATTACAAAAATTTCTTTAATAGAAAATTAATCTTTGTAATTGAAAATTTATCTTTTTTATTAAAACTTCTACTTTTTGGTGTCAAATTCATCTGTTTTAGTTAAAATTTGAAATAATCATTAAAAAATTTCATTTTTTTTATTGAATATTAACTTTTATATACTAAAAACTGCATTATTCTATTTTTGTTTAAGATTTGATATTTTTTATTGAACCTTGATCTTTTTTAGTTAAAAAGGGAATTATTTCTTTGAAAATTTATGTATTTTATTGAGAATTCAACTATTTTGTTGAAAGTTTCTTTATAGTTGGTCAAAAATTAATTTATGTAAGATAAAATTGGATTAAACCATTTTTGGTGTAGAGAATTGACATTTGAAGTGAAAAATTGATCCTTTGTAGTTGAAAATTCAACCATTTGTTTGAAAATGCACATATTTCGATGAAAATTCGTTATTTTGGTAGGAAATTAGTCTTCTTGTTTGAAAATTTATCTTTGTGATTAAGAACAAAAATATTAAGTTGCACATTCCGTTTTTTTGTTAAAAATTAAATTCTCTAAATGAAAATTTAAGTATCCCACTTTTGGTGGAACACTGAAATTTAGCATTAAATATGGATATTGTTGGGTTAAAAATTTAATTATTTGTTTCAAAAAAACTTCGTTTTTATGTAAAATTATTCTTCTTGGTTGAAAGTATATCTGTTTGCTTGAAAGTTCAACTATGTATCATCAAATACATCAATTTTAGTGAAATTTTAAGTAATCTGTAGAAATCTAATTGTTTGTTGTTAAATATTAATTCTTTCAACTAAAAAGAAATTATCATATTTTTGGTTTTCTATATTTATATTTTTAATTGAAATTTTATCTTTTTTAGTTGAAAACTCCACTGTTTGTTTGAAAACTGATCTTTTTGATTAGGGTTCAAGTATTTTGTTAAAAATTGATTAAAAATTCAACTGCACAATTTCAGGATAAAAAATTCTATTTTTAATTCAATATTAATTTTTTTGTTTGAAAATTCGTTTTTTGGTAGAAAATTATTTTTCTTTGTTAAAATCTTATCTTGTTTATTGAGGCTTGAACAATTTTCTTGTTTTTTTTTGTTTGTTAAAAATTAATGTCTTTAAGGAAAATTTTAATTATATCATTGTTGGTTGAAAACTAATAGTTTTTTTTTATAGAGAATTAATGTTATGGGTAAAAAATTAATCTGTTTTTTATTATTCTTAGCATAGATGTCCAAATTCGATTTTATAAAAAAGAATAAATCAAAAGCCTATCTTTTCTATTTTATACATATTTAATGAATGTCACAAAATATTAGTATAAAATAAAAGAAGAAACCAAGGGACGAGTTCTGTATCTGAAAATGTAATATTAATCTTTTAAAATAGGATTTCAACAAATTTAATATTTTTTTTGTAGAAAATGAAATTAAACTATTTTATTCCAAATAAGCATTAAAATTTTCTTTAAAATTAAAATTTTAATTATTATATTTCAAATTACATTTAAATTAATGAAATTTTGCATTAAAAATAACACTTTCAACAAATAAATACTTTGAAAACTTATCATGTGGGGTGAAGGTGTTGTGAAAAATGGGGTTTGTGGTGGTAGATGGAGGGTAAAGGTGTTATAAATTTTACAGAAAAATAGTGTTTTTACTGACAAGTTTAAGAATTAGGAAAAATTTTTTTACTTCCTAACTGACAATTCTTATATAAAATTAATCATTATGATGGAAAATTCGTTTACTTATTTTTAGAATGCATCTCTTGGCAGCATCTGAATTCGTTGAAATATCAAATATTACATTTTCTCTCAAAAATCCATATTTGCAGGTTAAAAATTCAACTACTTTGTTGAAATTACACACATCAGTTCGAAAATTCAACTCTGGTTAAAAATTTAAATATTTCAATGAAAATCTTTTCTTTTTGTTCGAAGATGTCTACCACTACGTTTTCATTGAGAATCCTTTTTTTAATGCTACTCTTTTTGGTTAAAAATTAATCTTTTTTGTTTGGAAATTTGATTCAGTTTAAAATTTATATTTATAGGTTGAAAATTGAACTATTTGGTCAAAAGTTAAACTATTCGGTTGTAAACGCAAATCTGTCATTAAAAATTTTCAGTTTGGAAAAATTAACGAATTTGCAACCAAATAGTTACTTTTTCATTCAAAAACATAACATTTTAACAAAATAGTTAAACTTTTAAATAAGTAGATAAATTTTTGACCAAACACTAAAAAATAGGATTATTTTAAAACAACAGCTGAATTGAATCAAAATTTTGTAAAATATCGTTCAACCTTAAAACAATTAGAGAAATTTAAAACAAAAGATCAATTTTCAACTAAAGAAAGAATTTTCAAACAAAGAATTAAATTTTCATCTAAAATTATAAATCTTCAACCCAAAAAGATCAATTTTTACTCAATTAGTTTAACCCAAAAAGTCAAGTTTTCAAAAAAATAGTTGAATTTTCAAACGAAAGGGATACATTTTTATTATGCTTATGTTGACTAAGAAAATCAAGTTTCTACCCAACGGGATGAGTTTTTAACCAAGAAACAATTTTAGTCAAGACAGAAAAAAAATTCAACTAAATTGTTGAACATTTTCAACAAAAATTAAAAAAAAAACTGTTCCCTTATGGTTTAAAAATCAAATAATTGGTTGAAAATTCGTCTTTTTTGTAAAACATGAATCTTATTGGTTAAAAATTAATCTTTTGAACATAGAATTATTTTTATAACGAAAAAATATTTCTCTTAAAATGAAATCTAAAAACAACATAATTTCCTTCCTGATCGATTCACCGACTTACAGTGCAGAACCTGCCTCATGTTAAATTAATTCGATCTCTTTTAAAATAATTTTTATAACACTGTTTTTTTTGTTAAATTTTTTTTTAACAGAAAATTCAACCATGACATTTTTTGCAGAAAGTTTATTATTTTAATTACAGTGTGCTCTTTCTGATTTAAAAATCTAACTAATTGTTTAAACATGTATGAATTTTTTTTTAATCGTCTCATTTAGTTGAAAATTGATCTCCTTGCTGAAAAATTTATCTTGCTGATTAAGAATTCAACCATTTTCATGACAATTCTTTTTTTTCGAAATTAATTTATTGAAGTGAAAATTTAATTTTCCATTTTTGGTTAAAAATGTATTGATATTTTTAATTACAATCTGTTTTGGTAGAGAACTCACCTATTTTTTTAATTGCTCTTCTGTAAGTTAAAAAGTATTTTTTAACTAAATACTAAACTGTCTCATTTTTCGTTGAATATTAAGTTCATAATTGAAGCTTCATCTTTTTCGGTTAAAAACGGAACTTTTTCATTGAAAATTCAACTATTTTCTTCAAATTTCTATTTTTTAAAAATTAATTTCTATAATGGTAAAATCTACTTATATTAATTTTGGTTAGAAAATTATATTTTTTAGATAAAAATCATGCATTTGGTTGAAAATTTATATTTTAAATTGAAAATGGACCTTTTTTACTCAATTTTTTAATTTTTTTTTTGTTTTGGCAGAAAATTAATCCTATTGGTTTAAAATCAATTTTTTTCCGATAATAATTGAACTATTTGGAAACGAATTTATCTGTTTTGATACAGTACTTATAAATTCACAATTTTGTTGCAGATTCGTCTTTGTGAATAAGAACAAAACTATTAAGTTGCACGCTCCTTTTTTTGTTAAAAATTACATTCTTTAACTAAAGATTTAACTATCCCACTTTCGGTGAAACACTGAAATTTGGAATTAAAAATTGTTATTTTTGGATTGTCCAAAATCAAACCAAACATTATCTGCAAAGTGCTATAACTCGAATGGTAATATCCTATTTCATCAATTTATAAATAAACTTTCTTTAAAATTATGAACATATTGATGTATACAAACGTTCTTTAGTGCCTTTTATTTAATCTGTCAACTTTTAAACACGATATTTCAATTCGTGTGGACCCAGTGAATACCAAAAAAATGCTCATAACCGGGGACTAGTTTGGTCACGTGATCACCGAAGAGCATGCCCTTAAATTGAAATAAGAATTCGATTATAAATAACAAGCAGAGGCCCTGCATATTGCGGCGGTATGGGTGGTAAGGTGGTGGTAAAGCAGGAGCGTCGATTCGTATTATCGACCTTGAATATTGATTCGATTATTATTCCCAACAGTGATCCAAAAAGCTTCCGCATGCTTGAACTGTGCGGCGCTCATTGGCTCTAGTTTGCATAATTATTTAAAAATCAAGTCAAGACGCGCACCGTAGCCAATGGACGTCACTCAAATCCAAGCCAGTGATCCCAGATCTGAAACGAGATGTGATCCAATACTATGACAAGGCTATGGCCATGTGAATATAGTAGGAAACGGTATAAATGACTGGGTTGCGCGCGCAACCCATTTCACCTCTGCTGAATTTGAAAAATCGAAGGTTCACGATTGCCGATCGGAACACTTCGGTGGTTCTATTTATATCTCTATCCCATTTGAAATAAAATCAAGAGATTAGGATTTTAATATTTCCAGACTTCGATGCTGGCGATTCTCATGATTTCAATACTTCACGCGCCTCTTTATATGCGCATATTTTGAGGTTATGTTATTTCAAGCATAAAATATAGATGAT
>NC_046664.1:6289210-6303325 GCF_010883055.1 Belonocnema kinseyi | reverse complement strand
TTTTTCTGAGGTCGGATTCGGATTCAGCGCAGCAAAAACCTTCGGGTATACTAGGTCTGGTCTCTGGTTCCGGACCTTTGTCAAATTTTGTCGGCCTGTGTTTATTTAAATTTTTTCGGTTTAATAGATAAATTCAACTTCCAAGTATAAAACTCTAGCACAATCATTTAGGTACGGCTAATTAATATTTATGTTAATATCAATATTTGTTAAGATAATATTATTATAATTATGACATCGTATATAGTTAATTACATATTATATTAATTCTATTCTAATGTACCCTGGTTATAATTCTTTTTTCAGATTTTTATGTCCTAACTCGAAATTTTAATTATTTTTTAGAATTCCTTGTCACAGATCTTTTTTTTTCAAGAAATCTCTAATCCAATTCAAAAATACATACAATTTATTTGAAAAATTTCCTGTTCCAATTCAAAATTCAAGGTGAAATTAGAAAATTCAAACTTTTGAATCTGAAAATGATTTATTTGAGGTGGAAATCTTTTGAATTTTAAAATTAAGGCATGACAAATTTTTTATTCAGAAATATTTCATTCAAATGTTCAATAATTCATACGTATAAAATACAAACTTTGAACACCTTTTATTTTTACCATTTTTTTTAATCAAGTTATGTTGATTTTACTAATTGAAAATGTACGAAATTAACTTACTATCAAAAAAATTGAATTTTCAAAAAAAAAGGGAGAAAAACAAATTCTCAAAAAAATAGTTACATTTTCAACCAGAAAGATGAATTTTTAAACTGAAATCTATAATCTTCAACCAAAAACTGGACTTTTTACAAATAAGTTTAAATTTTAGTCAAGTAGTTGAAATTTTAACTACAAAATTGTGTATTCTGAAACGAAAAAAAAAATTAATCCAACAAAAAAGACAAATTTTATAGCAAAATTAATGAATTCTCATTAAAAACAAATAGATTTTCAGTCAGATAGTTAAGTTTTTATACATAAGAGATGAAATTTCTACCAAAGCAGATGAATTTTCAAACCAGAAAGAAAAATTTGCTACGAAACAATTGAATTTCAAGCCCGAAAAAAATAATTTAAAAAAAAAGCTTTCATTTTCAAACAAATAGTTACATTTTCAACTAAAATGATGAAGCTTCAACAAAAAAAGTTTAAATTTTTAATTAAAAACTGTTGAACTCATCCAAAAATATATCAATTTTACACGAGAGTTGACTTTTCAGTCAATAAGGATTTTTTTTTTTAAATTGTTGAATTTGAAAGCCAAAAAGAGGATTTCTTTACAAAACAGTGTAAACCTTTTTTTTAAACGAAATAGTTCAAAGACTTCTGGTTGAGCAATATAAACCAAAGCTATTATTTTTTTCAGTTGAAAATTAAAATGTTTTCTTAAACAGTTCGATATTCAAGATAGTCCATGCGTCAATAAAACTTTTGAGTTTGTATTTATAAATAAAATCTTAAAAATTAATAATATTCAGCGACTTAAAATAAAAGAATTCAATTCATAAATTAAAAAGTTTTAAATTAAAAAAGAATGGTAATTAATCCATTTTTATTGATCAAAATGATTTAGTCCTTAACGTTTAAAAATTTATTGATTTAGTCTTCCATTCAAAGCATTGAAAATAATATCTTTGGTATATATTTTTTAACCAGAAGTCTTTGAACTATTCCGTTGAAAAAAACTTTACACTGTTGTGTAAAAAAATAATTTTTTTGGCTTTGAAATTTAATATTTGCTTTCTCTTTTTTTTTAGTTGAAAATTCAATTATTTTTATAGAAAGTTAATTTATAACATTTTCATCTAGTAAACTCAAATTTTTATCAATAAATAACAGTGCAAAAATATTAATCTGGAACAACTTAAAATAAAAATAATTTTAAACCTTAAAATTAATAGCGTTATTTATGCTTTTTAACCAGAACCCCCTAAAATGTTAAAGTAATAAAAATTTAAAATTTGTCTTTCGTATTTTAAAATAATTTGATTTAAAAATTGTAAAATTAAAAGGTGTTTAACGTAATCAGGGTCCATAATAATAGAATTCATATTATATATAATTAACTAAGCGTTGAAAGTTGATTTTATCTATTAAAACGAAAAAATTCAAATAGCCTTTAAAAATTAGAAAATTTATTTATGAGAATCATTTAAAATAAAACAATTACAAGTACTAACAGGCACAGCATTTTTTATTAACACTTTTTAAAATTGCGAGTAATTTTAAATCTAAAAAATCGAAGTCTCAAGTAGTCATGAAAAAAGTATAATATAACCAAATTTTAGGAAGCTATAGTTTGTAATTGTTTAATTCCAAATGATTCTCATAAGCAAATTCTATAATTTCTAAAGTCCGGAGGCTGTTTAAACTTTTTTGGTTTAATAGATAAATCAAACGCTGAAAAATCCCACCAGAATCATTTACAGGTAATTAATAATAATAATTATATAATTATAATATCAAATAAAATAGTGATATACAGGAGAAATATAGCATAAGGACAAGAGGAACTGTAATATAGACACAGAAATATCACAGAAAAAGCAGAATATCGGTTAAACTTTCTTTTGTTTTTCCAAGACAAGCACATGTTTTTTGAAAGACGTGAAGTTTGCTAAACAAAACTTTATCGATATAAAAGATTTTCTGCAACAAATTTTATTCTTAGTTTTTTCTGTGATGTACTGATTTAATGATTTAATTATTATCTGTTCAGGTAAAAATTCTACGAGAGAAAATATGTAGCTTCGTTTTATTTAAAACTTGAAAAGAGGAAAAGAATATAGTAAAAACTTGTAAAAGTATACAATGAAGACAATAAATTCTATTCTATTCTATATATAATTATGCTATGATATACTTAACTATATAATTTATTTTCATCATGTGCAATTATATACACAATATAAAGTATACAGTATAATGAACACAATATAATATACAACAAAATATTAATTACGATATTAATATTCTGATATTGCATATATATTTTTAGTTTTAAATTGTGCGAAATATTCATATATCATTAAAATCGCCCATTTATTTTATTTTTTTCAAATGCGGATCAAGATATAAATAAGACTATTATAATATAACATGATTATAATGTTATCATGAATATTATACATATATATATATATATATATTTAGATATAATAGTATTAATATTTATATCATTTATATTTTATGCTTGAAATAACGTAACCTCAAAAAATTCGGATATAAAGAGGCGCGCGAAGTATTGAAATCATGAGAATCGCCAGCATTGAAGTCTGAAAATATTAAAATCCTAATCTCTTGATTTTATTTCAAAGTGGATAGAGGTATAAATAGAACCGCCGAAGTGTTCCGATCGGCAATCGTGCATTCGCACGGACATAGCCCTGTCATAGTATTGGACCACGTCTCGTTTCAGATCTGGGATCACTGATCCAAGCAAGCGCAGATCAAGGCAACTCCGTCGGGATCATTAACTTCAAGAAAACACGCGTAACATTCGATTACTGTCTAACTCACGGATGCCTCTGTCGCACGCATGTAGCTATCAAAGAACAAGCAATCGTGACAATTTTTTCAATATTTTCTAACACTGTCTAACCCACCGACACCTCGTGTCTCACGCATATACAGTGGTACGCAAAAGTTTTGGGCCACATTGTTTTTCCGATCTATTTCTTCAAAGGCGAACTCGAGTAAAAATCCATTGATGCGGGAATTATGTATACTATTTGTACCAAACATTGAGGTAGGTAACAAGTTATGGAAAAAAATTCCATTGTTTTTTTTCGATGATATTCCATATTGACGTGTGCAAAATTATTGGGCCACTATGTTTAGATATCTCTAGAAGGAATGCTATGGTAACAACTTGGATTCCTCGCGTTTGTCAATTGTTTAACCTATCAGATCAAGTCATTCTGAAGTCAAACTGCCGAGACATACGACCCATGAGATTCGGGAAGCTGCGTTAAATCTTTCTGAACAAGGGAAGACTTCTCGTGAAATTGTTGCCTCATTGAAAATTGGTAAGAGTACTGTCAATATTCAGTAATTCAGAAATTCAGTACTACCCAGAGTCTACTGGACCTCCCACGATCTGGTAGACCACCGAAAACGACAATTCGTGTTCACAAGATCATCAAACGCAAATCAACAATTGATGTCAAGAAGACAGCATCTGGAATTGTCAATGAACTCCGCGATGAAAACCTTGGTAACGTGAGTAGGAGCACTGTGGCTCGTCGTTTGAACGATATGGAACTGTTAGGACGCGTTGCTGTTAAGAAACCCTTGATCAGCAAGAAGAATCAGAAGGCCCGATTGGATTTTGCGAAGAAATACCAACACTGGACTCCGGGGCAGTGGGCTAAAGTACTTTTTTCTGACGAATCGAAGTTCAATCTATTTGGAAGTGATGATAAGAAGTATGTTCGACGTCCGAAAAATACCAGATACGATTCTCTGTATCAAATTCCAACAGTCAAACACGGAGGTGGATCAGTCATGGTTTGGGGCGCTATGTCTTCGCAAGGAGTAGGTCCTCTGCACAAAATTGAAAGCTTCATGGACAAAGTTATGCATCGAGATATTATGGCAGAAAAACTGTTACCATATTCTGGAAGAAAAATGCCCAAAAATTGGATTTTTCAGCAAGATAACGATCCGAAACATAAGTCGAAGCTGGTTCAGGAATTTTTGAAAGGGCGAAAAGTGAAGTTTCTGGATCATCCAGCTCAATCTCCAGATCTAAATCCGATTGAAAATTTGTGGGACACACTCGGAAGACATGTCGGAACGAAGAAACATTCCACCAAGGATGACTTATGGTGAACTCTTCAGAAAGAATGGGAAAAAATACGGAAAGACTACGTTAAACGCTTAGTTGATTCAATGCCTCGATAATGTGCTGCTGTAATTACTGCTAAGGGTATGGCTAAAAAGTATCAGTCAATAATCAACGGAATAATAACTTTCTTGTTGACTTTATGAACGTTAACTATTTTATGAACCTATGGGATAGGTGTGGCCCATTATTTTTTAACACTGTCGTTACAAGCAATGTGAATGGAATTGTCAACAAACTTTGTTAAAAATATGTAAATGTTGTAGTTTTGTAGTTGAATAAAATACTGAAATTTTGTATATATTCAATTTTTCTCAACTGCTTTTATTCACCAGATATAGTCAAAAATGTGTTTGGCCCAAAACTTTTGCGCACCACTGTAGCAATGAAAATCGACATTTGTGACAATCGAAATCGACCATATCGTTTACAGATTTTATATTAAGGATCTCTCGTTAATTCCTGACTTGGGGCAAGCCTCCACAAAACTCTACAATTTTTTGGGTATATTATTGATATGTGGCAGTCATTTTATTATTTTTCATTCGGAATAACAAGAGTTCGTTTATAGTTAATAACAGATATTTTTATTTTAATGCCCCATTTGTGCCCCATAATAATTTAATTATTTTTATGGAAAATAGGAAAACTGGTCTGGGCCCTGCCAGAGCCATTTTTTAAATTGGGAAAAATAGGGCAATTCCTACAAGAGAATAAGCATGCATTTATATGAGAGAAATATTTCTTTGTTTGGGAGAAATATGTGTTTGAAATGATTAAAAGAAAAAGTTCTTCCAACCAAATAAATAAAAGTTGAATTTAATATAATCATTATTTCCTTGGAATAAATGTTTTTTTTACGAATAATTATTAAACATAAAATGAAGCATTTCCTGCAATTAGAAAAATGTGTATGTAAACGTAATATTTTCTCGATCTAAAGAAATGCTTCATTGGTATAAATACAGCTATTTTTTGTATTAGATTAATATATTTTTTCCTTAATTAATATTATTTGGAAACATATAGTTACTTCAATGATTTAAAAAACTTAAAGGCTTGATTCAATTATGGGAAACTAATTAATTCATATGGGTCCTCATGAATTCAAATAATCAAACTTATTTGAATCATATAAATATTTCTTTGAAGCATTATCCAAAGATAATATTATCAAACAATATAAAGAAATTTTTAGAACAATATAAAAATTGATTCTATCTCTATTCTAAGAGAAATTGGCTAAAAACAGTAATATATTTTTTAGACAAATCATGTAAACACATAAGTATTATGTACTAGAAATAATTTGCATTCAAAAAACTGAAAAAAATCATAATCAGCCCCTAAAACTCGCAAAACCAATTTTTGCACTTACGGAGTTTTTTGGGACCATATAAAAGGACTTATGGGATGATTTCTAAAAACTCTTTTTTTTCTTATGGAACAAACGCGTTAATCTACGTGGAAGTGGCACCACATCCAAATATAATTTTTTTTCAAAACAAAAAACTGGAATTATTTTCGTGTCGAGTTGAATAAATTTCCGGAAATTATGCATAATAATTTCAGCTCGATGAATCTCATACTGAAGATTCTGAATAAAATTGACAAACACATTTTTCTCTCTCGTGCTAGAATTTGTAATATTTCTGCCATTATTCTTGTATTTGTTTGTTTTGAGCCAGAGATTATTGTAAAAATTCGAAAAAGTCGATTTCCTTAATCAGACACAAAGGGAATAATTATCAACTTGAATGCTTAATTAGTAGAAAAGAGCCAATTCGAGCAATCGAGATATTTGCTAATAATGGAAGTTTTATGAAACGAAGCGATGGTATACACTTCTTGTCTCTATCCAAACAATAAGAAAGTCATATTGTGACATTGTAAAAGTGATATTGACATAGTGTAACTGTTGACCAACCTTAAACTTTTTTAAAGAAAAATTTTCAAATTCAAACACTTTAAGGTTTGAAATGTCTATGCTTTCAAAATGACATGGATTTATCTTTAAAAAATTGGAAAAATTCGTAGAGAAAAATAAAAATAAATTCACTGTCATTTCTTGGTTTTCCTATTCACAAAAAATTTCCGGTCATTTTCCGGCTTCCCGGGCCAGCGACCACCCGTTATAAAAATTAAAACCTACATTATTAGACAAGTTTGAGGAAAAAATCAATTTCAAAAGAAACAGCAATTTTTAATAAAAATTCTTCAAAATTACAATTTTAAGAGCTTCAATTCGAAAGGCTTTATATCAGTTAAACAGTTATAAGTTTGAAATTAAAACATATTAAATGGTGTAACGTCAGATTGAAGATTCGTGAATTAATAGAGACTTAGAGAATTCTACATAAATTAAAATTCGAAACACGACTAAATGTTTAAATCATGCACAATTTAAAAGATTAAAAACTAAATAATTTAATGTTCTATATCAAATACAATAATTCGATAATAATTACATTTTTATTTCAAATCTTATATATTTTTAGGAGAAAGATGTTTTTATTCACTTACTACGAATTTATAAGCCTGTGAATTAAATTTTAATGAATGTTTAATTATCAGTTAATGTTTTGTCATGAAATATTACCTCATTTCATTTTTCATTACTCGAAGTTAAATATTAATAAACTGCTGTAATGTCCTGGGTTTACTGAAATAAATTTTGCAAAATTTGACTCACAAATATGCTCCCTGAAGAGATTACAAATATTTTCAAACTCTGAAAGATTTCCAAAAATTTATCAGATACTTTTGAATATATTCCTTTAAATTTTCTTAAAAATCCTAAGTTATATTTATATAAACTTGAAAATAAATCTACTTATATCTTTTTTTAATTGGTCTTTCTGTTTTAAAAATTCTTCCCTTTTGAAAGAAATTTTATTATTTTATTTTTAAACATATAAGCTTTCGGTTGAAGTGTAATCTGTTTTGGACGTATATTGAGCTGTTTATGATTTAAAATAAAAATCTTTTTTAGTTGAATATAAACCTATTATACTTTTCTTTAAAAATATTTTTCTGTTAGGTTAAAAATATACTATATGTTGAAAAATGAAATAGCTTTTAGAAAATTTCATTTTTTTAGTCGAAGATTCATCATTCTAGTTAAAAAATCATATCTTTGGCTGGATATGTAACTTTTTGACTAATTATTCACATATTTTGTCAGCAACAATTTTTTTCTGTGACTTTTGAAAAATGTCAAGTAAATTACAAATTTTTTAAATTCCTTGCTAAATTTTAAAGCATTTAAAAAATTAATATAAATAGAATTTTTAAAAAGAGTTCGAAACATTTTTAAAGATTACATTCTTTAAAAAATAATTTTCAAAGTTTTCAGGAAACTTTTTCTGTTTTCAATGATTTTTTAAAAACTTTTAGAAAATCTCGTATCATTTTTAAAAAATATATAGAAGTTTTCAAAACATTCCAAAAATGATTTAAGATTTGAAAATGATTTGAAAAATTGAAAAAATATACTGATTTTTGAAAACTTGAAAGAATTTGAGAAAATTTTCAAGATTGCTAAAAAATATCAAATGGTTTGTTTGAATAATTAATTTTCAAAGAATATTCAAAAATATTTGCCAAAACTATTTTAATTATTTCAAAATTATCTAGAAGATTTTGAGGCCATTCTTGTTCATGTTGAAGGATTTTTTTTAATTTTGAGGAAAACTTTGAACCGTTTTAAGAGATGTTTACAATTTTCGAGAGTTTGAAACCTCATGTTTTCAGAGGTGATGCGACCTACTTTAATATATAGTTCTTAATTTAAAAAAACGAATTAAAGGCTACAAAATTATTTTCTTACAAAAAGTATTTATTAAATGATAAACAGGCTATCAATTTTATGAATAAAGAAAATGTTTCAAAATATTATCAGAGTTAGAAAAAGAAACTGTGGCATTTCGTTACAATTAGTGGTCTCAATTAAAAACAATTTAAAAATATTATCAAAATACATTGAATTCATCAACTTTGAAGCAAATTTAGAAAAAATCAAAAAAATTTAAAAAATTTGATGAAATTAATACGAAACTAAGATAAATTTAAAACATTTTAACGTAAAATAAAAATAATGAGAATTTTTGGATGCTAAATGTATGTTTTTTTAATTTTGTTCGGAATTTATGTATCAGTAACTAAACGAAATATATTTATCAATGCAAAAGTAAGATGCAAGAACAAGCATTTTATTGCAAAAGTAATAACTTGAAAAAATATTATCCAGATTTTTCAAAAAAAAGCTGCATTGAGACATTTTTTTAAAAAGATTATTATTTGGAATATAAACAATAATTTTTTTAATACATTAAATATTTAAAAAATAGTTATTTCATCCAAATATTGACATCTTTATACGTAGTAAGTAAATTATATTGAATAAGAAAAGATTTTTTTAATTGTTGAAATTGTCGGATTTTTTTACGGATTTCTTAGTCGTATCGTAAAATTAATATTTAATTAATAAAATGAACAGTATTCCCTAAAAATGAAATATGATTAATATAATATTCAGGAAGTTAAAAAAATTGCCGACAATTAAAAATTCGAAAATTCCCGATACAAGAAAATTGCGGAAATAAAACTGATGACAAATGATAAAATTCTGGAATCTGACCAATTAAAACATTTTTTAATAATAAAAGAAAGAATAATTAATAATAAACAAATCAAATACGTTTATTGGAAAAACAATTTTTTCATGTATTATTTTATATTTTATTATTTATTCAAACTATTTTAAAATTGGATAAATGGGCCTTAAAAGCAGATAAATTTAATTTCCTCTTATGAAAAATAGTTATTCGCATTTTTCTATAAAATAAAGACAAGATAAAAATAAAGTCAAAAGAGAATACTTGTTCTTATCAAAAAACCTAAAAACAAGTCTCTTGGCGCTTTTTTCTATTCCTCCTTTATTTTTAAATTTATAAAATCATATTAATTTAATTAAAAAACCAAAAAAAATTGATTTTTAACAAAGTAGTTGAATTTCTAACAAAAAAACACGAATTTCCTTTTTTTTTTAGATTTTTTAAACAAAATAGTTAAATTCTCAAACCAAGAATTTTTAATAAACAAATTAATGAATCTTTGACCAACTTGATTAATTTTCTAACAAAAAAGTTGAATTTTAAACAAAAGACGATCAATTATCAACTAAAAATGTAATGGCTCCATTTTCAGTTAAAGACTTATTTTTAATAACAATAAAAAACCATTCTTAGCAAATTATTTAAATTAAAAAAAAAAAGAATACATTTTCGATTCTTAACCCAGAAAGGAAATTTTGCACAATTAAGTTGTATTTTCAATGAAAAATATGAATATTCTAACAAAAAATTTATTTTTTGACTAAAAAGTTGAATTTTGAACCAAGTTTATGAATTTTTACCTAGAATGATGAATTTTCGATTTAAAAAATTCATTTTTGAACGAACAGTTCGAGTTTCAATCAAGAAAACCAACTTTCAAAGTGAGAAATCAATTTTCTACCAATAAATTCCACTTTTCGACTACAATATAAAAAGTTTTTTGAGCTAAAAAAATAATTTTTGACAATATAGTTAAATATTCAAACAAAGAGATGAATTTTCTACTGAAATAATGAATCTTCGATGGAAAAGATAAACTTTTAACGTATCAGTTGAACTCAATTCCGCACAATGGAAAATTCCAGAAACAAATGTGCTACATTCAATATTTTCTATAACCCAGCGAAACTTTAATTTTGGCAATTTTTCACATTTTTGGAAATTATTAGAAACTTTGAAAATTTTCAGTAATATGTAAAATTTGAGATTACTTTAGAATTTTTGTAAGTGATTGGTAATTTTATAAATGTCGGTGAATTTGGAAATTTCTGTTAATTTCCAAAAGTTCCAAAACTCTGGATTCACCTATTTTTTGACAAATTTGTATTTATCTATGCATTTTGAAAGATTTGAAACTTTTCAAAAGATTCGTTGATTTTTCTAAAAGGAGTCGAGAATATTTCCGGGTACCTTTTTTTGGTTGTCAAACAATTTTTTTTAACTTTTGAAACAAATTCTATCATTTTAAAATTACCTACGAACATTAGATTTATATAATCACAAAAATAAAAAATCTCAACATTAAATAAACGAATACGTCTTAAACGTTTTTTTTTAAAAAGAAAGTATAAATCATTACTCAAAAGAATGATTGTTACTTGTAGCACTTTTTGGATAAATAACTTTTCGACTCAAGTTCCCTCAATGTAGTTGTTAATTTATTTTTTAGTTGAAAATTTAACAATTTAGTAAAAACATTAATATACTTTGCTAAAAAATTTGTTTTAAACTTCAAATTTAACTGTTTAATTGTTGGTTGGAAATTTATCTTTTTTGGTTTAAAGAAAATACGTTTTTTGCATATTTTCAGAAAAATCGTAAAGCACGCAAAAAATTAATTATTATTATATCAATTATTACACTTATTGCAGTTATAGAAAATTTTGAATTGATAAGAAATAACGAAAGGATAAAAATAGGCTTTTTAATGTCAGGAAGCTTACTCACGGAATTACTTTATTTTAAATATTTACTTTTTTGGGAGTTTTAATAATTATATTAATTAATTATTAATTTAATAATAAGGAGACTGAAAATCCCAAAAGATAATATTCCGGGGCTGTAAAATTCCCGAACAGAAAAATATTTTAAACATAAAACTTCGGAAATTATAAAATTGCCGAACTTTTAAAATTTCGAATTTGTAAATTCCCGAAGAATGAAATTTGCGACTGAAAGTTGTCGAATTATAAAATATACGACACTGACATATTCACGACAATAGAAAACTCACGAATTTAAATGATAAAAAAATATTTTTTAATTAATATTATTTATTACAAATAAAGTGATTAAATATTTTTGACAAAAATTTTTTTATGCTTAATATATTTTTATAAATTGTCTTTCAAATTCAAAGCAATAATAATTTTTTTTCACAATTCGAGCTATTATTTCAAATGCGTATAGAGTTTTTCAATAAACCTGTATTATATTTAACATCCAAAAATAGTCATTAAAAATGATTTTAATTGAATAATTTTTATTCCATCAAATTTATATGGATTTAAAAATTTAAATAAAATATAAAAAAATATTATTAAATTAAATAATAATAAAATTGATTTCCCTTTTGATAGTACATCATCTTGGTTGAAAATTAAACTATCTGGTCAAAAATTCATATTTATAATCGAAAATTTATCAATCTAGTTAAAATTTCATTAGTTTAATTAAAAATTCAATTGTTTTGTTGAAAAATTTTTTTTATAGAATATTTATCTTTTTCATCTTTCTTGCTAAAATTTTAACTACTATGTTAAAAATGTAAGTGCGTGTTTGAAGATTTATAATTGTAGAAGAAAATTCATGTCTTGGCTTGAGAATTTAACGATTTTGATGAAAAAATTCTTTTCTTCTTCAAAAAAGCTTAATGTTTTTTTGATAGAAATTTAACTACTTTGTTAAAAATTGATTTTCTTTGGTTGTTTACTAAAAGCAATATAATTTTGTAAATTTAAGAGAAACGAAGGATACAAAGAAGCGTCGAGAGATTTGTTTCTAGCACTTTGAGAGGAACAAGTTTTGCTATTTTGACTTTATTTTTATTTTGTCTCGATTTTATAGAAAAATGAGCATTACTATTTTTCATAAAAATAAATTAAATTTTCTTTTCTTTAAGAACCATATATCTAGTTCAAAAATAATTTAAATAATTATAATTCTTGTATTGAAAAATAAATAATATATAATATATTATTACATTAATATAATTACAATTGTCGATAAATCAAACTAGCTAGAAATAACGAACAAGTCAAACTAGGCCATGAGAAATAGTGTCATCTTTGTTTTCAAAAAATATTATGTTCTCTAAAATGTGCTGTTTATTCACTAAAATTTCTTATCAGCACACCTGAACAACCTTGTCTCTAGAGAATACGAAACAAACGGTTTCTAATTTGATTTTTTTAAATGTATAAATATTTAAATATAAAATAGTACATGAAATGAAAAATATTATTGTCATATGGACGTATTTAATTTATTGATTATTTATTATCCTTTGTTTTGTTATTGAACCATTGTTTAATTGGTCATCATATTCGAGAATTTTATAATTTGCCGTTGTCAATGTTATAATATTTTGTAAATATTCTTTTTCGTGAATATTTTTTATTTTATTAATTAACTATTAGTTTGAAGAGACGACTAAAAAATACAGAAAAATAAAATTCCAGCACTATAAAATTCCAGAAAAGAAAATATTCGAAATAGAAAATGTTCGAAATTTTGAGAATTAAAAAATATATATTTTGATTAATATCATTTACTAATTAAAAATGCAGTGATTAAATATTTTGTTCAAAGAAACATTTTTTAAATGTTTAGTGTATTTTTAAAAATTATTGCTTGTGAAAAATATATTTTTTTCAGCAAATGATATTTAAATTTAGAAAAAATCTCGAAAAAATACATTTAGCATCCAGCACATCTCATTGAAAAAAGCCTATTTCTTTAAATTAAAAAAACTTTCAGTTTAACATCATTTTTTGGGATTTAAAAAATTTCGACTCTTGAATAATTTTTAATTTATGTTAAATTCTTTTAAATTTCTCTTAGATTTGGTATTAATTTCATTAATTTTTTCAATTATTTGATTTTTTTCAAATTGACTCCAAAGTTAATAAATTCAATAAATTTTGGTAATATTTTTCTATTGAAATTTGTTGTTTGAGCAAATTTATGGTATATTTATCAATAAATAAGAAATACTTTTTGTAAGAAAATAATGTTTCAGCTTTTAATTAGTTTTTTTTTAAATCAGAACTCTATGGTTGATATATGAAAGTAGGTCAACATCGTCTCCAAAAATATGATGTTTCAAAACTTTTTTTAAATTGTTAACATCTTTTAAAACAATTGAATTTTTTTCTAAAAATTTTGAAAAATTCTTCAACATGATCAAAAAATGCCTGAAAATTTGTAGATAATTTTTAAATAACTAAAATTATGTTTTAAATTCTTTGTCAATATTCCCATTAAATAAATTTTTCGAAAATATCTTTTCATATTTTTTTAGCAATCTTAAAAAATTCTCAGTTCTATCAAATCTCTTAAAATTCTTGAAAAGCTTCTGCCTTTTCTTTCATACCGTCAGCAATCTATATATTGTTTTAATTTTTTTTAAGATTTTCTAATTTAAATCATTTTT
>NC_046664.1:6280121-6289110 GCF_010883055.1 Belonocnema kinseyi | reverse complement strand
ATTTGTGGGTTTGGGATTGTTGGTTTGGGCTTTGTACGTTTGTGGATATGGAACTTGTGGGTTTGGGGTTGTATGTTTGTGGATATAGAGCTTGTGTATTTGTAGCTTGTTGGTCTGAGGTTTGGTGTTCGTGGGTTTAGGATTGTTGGTTTGGGGTTTGGGCTTTGTGGGTCCGGGGCTTGTTAGTTTGTTGGTTTGGGGCTTGTTAAGTTGGGTTTGTAGGTTTGGGAACGAAATTCATTCAGAATTTCCAGGTTTTTAACAATTTTCTGAATTTTACTGCAAATGGATTCGTTTTCAGAGACCTCAAAAACATAAAGTATACCTATTAGAATCCCAGTAGTCTCCCAAAACCATTTTGTGGTCCTGTGTAATTTTTTCCAAGTTTATTATATAACTGCAATTTTCGATGCGAAGTATAGAAAACATAAATGTGAAAAAAATTTAAAAATTAAAAAAATCGGTCCAAAATAAAATGAGCCGCATGGAAAAAATATTTTAAATAAATATTCGCTACCCTACAAGCCACAATTTTCAATTCATCAGAAGATGCGCGTTCGCAATAATAAGCGGTCTTATAAAAATATTTAATTCACTGTCTACTTTGTTCAATGCTATATTCTGTATTAGGGTGGTCTAAAAATGCATTTGAAATTAAAAAAAAAATTATTATGCATAATGCCCGGAAATCTGTTCGAATTTTTGTTTGTTTAAAAAAAATGATATTTATAGGGCGCGCCAGCCCCATGAAGTTTAACATATTTTTTCCATAAGGAAACTGTCGATAGTAAACCGTTAATATCAGCGAAAGCGAGTTGAAACTCTACATTTTTGTTCACAAATACCTATAAAATACGAACAATACATTAGCTTTGAAATATCACCCTCATAAATCTGTTTCATAGGTTCCCAAAAAAATCCCATCAGTGAAAAAATGGAGTTTTCACTATTGCCGAATTTCTGATTAAAGAGAGGCAAAAGTTCATTAATTTTAAAAGTAAAATTGCTTACACAATTTATTATAATTTTTGATAATAGTATTTTGGAATAATGCTAAAAGAAATAATTCCCTTGACTTAAAAGATCTCTATGTTTTGAAAATTGATCAGTCCTTCAAAGAAATATTTATGTGACTCGATTATTTGAATTGATCAGAAAGCATATGAATCAATTAGTTTCCCAGAATTTCCACAAGCCTTAAAGATTATTCGAATCAAAGAAGTAATTATTTATCTTAAAGGAATACTAATTAAGGCAAACATATTTATCTGACACAAAAAGTTGCTGCATGTATGCCAATGAAGCATTTTTTTGATAAAGAAAGTATTGTATTTACATAATTACCTATTGTTTTATTGCCGGAAATTTTTCATTTGATTAGTACAATTAAATAATTATTCATAACGAATAAACATTTATTTCAAAGAAGCAATTAAAATCGATAAACTCTTTTTATTTATTTTTATAAAAATTACGATTAATAAAAACCATTATTGAGCCTATTTATTTATTTTTTTTAATTTATTTATTAATCTCTGACATAAGTGTAAATTTTAATCAAATTTAAAATCAAAAACAGAATTCTGTTTGAAAGTAGCGTGTAAGGACCCTGAATATGCATAATTATTTTATAACAAATTATAATTTTGAAAATTCGTATTCTTTCTAACATTGCTGAAAAAATTAAAAGGCAATAATTGGAAAATGAACATTTATAAGGTCACCTCAACAATTTCTCAGTATCATGACCGACTTATCGTTTCAATAGAGTTAACAATTTTGCACCACCCCACAGTGGGATAAAAGGCACATTTTTTGACAAAAATCTACTCACAGTGCAATTCTTAACGGATTTCGATGTTTCTTTTTTAGAATTGACCGTAAGTCTTCCAGGTATAACATTTATCTGTGAAATTTCCATTTTTACTTAACGGAAATTAGTTATTTTACAACAAACTTACAACTTTTTTTTCTAAACTTTTCCATGATACAATTTCTTCTAAGACTTTGAAATTCATTAAAAAAGGTCATGCGTCAATGTAAAAAATAACTGCAATTAATTTATTAGTGGGTTAGAGTAACACCATTTTTAAATAATGTTATAAACAAATTGATTAACAAAAGTCTTTTTTTCGTGACTTACAATGATAAGCTACTTTTGACCCATAGATTTTGTATACAGTATCTCAGATAATGATGTGCACTTACAATAAGTTAAGAATAGCTAATGATTGATAATTATTTAAACAATTTTCTTTAAAAAATTCACATTTTGACCATTTTATGCTAAACATTTTAAATTGATTTCGCAAAAAAATCAAGCCTTTTCATCAACAAAAGGGGAAAATGTGCATTTATTTTTAAAAATTGTTTACATAATAAACATTTTTTGTTCACTATGAAAAATATGGTAGCAAGAAGATTTAGGCAAAACATTTTAAGTTGATACCGCAAAAAAAAATCAAGCCTTTTTATCATAAAATGGTCAAAATGTGTAATTAATTAACATTTTTTTGTCACTATAAAAAATATGATAGCAAGGAGTCTTCGCAAGAACATTTGAGGCTGATTCCGCAAAAAATAAAGCTTTTTACAAAAGCTTTAGCTCAACATGAGCTAATAATTGTAAATCACGAAAAAATAAATTTGGTTAATTAATTTGTTTATAACATTATTGAAAAATTTGTTGATACTCTGACACACTAATGGATGATTTTTAGTTGATTTTTGTCTAAAAAATGTTGTTTTTCTCCCAATGAGCGACCCGTAGTTTTTATTAAACATTTATATTTTTCATGAGAATTTTTTTTTCATGGGAATTTTCTATGGAAAATAGAGAAAACTAATGTTTATAGTTGATCCAATGCTATTCAAAAATCTAGAAAATTCGCAATCTTGTTAACAGCCTTAAAACAATTATAAATTAATGCTTTGAAATTGGGGCACGGTGTGTCACATTTTACAACGCCAGAATATGGCCTTATTGTTTCAGTAGAGATAAGAATGGTGTACCATAGATTTTTTCAATGAAATTTTCCTATTTTTCACGTTTTACATTTTTTAAATTATTATAACGACGAGTTAACAACGAGCTATTTTGTACTGCTGATTTAGTAAATCTCTTAACTAATAGAATTATTGGTTTTCTTCAAATCTTTTGTGGTTCACCTTACGTAAATCGAATATATAAACTTTCACAACTAATTATTTACATTTCACAAATTTTTATTTAAAGATACATCAAAGCATATTTTGTATAAGGCAAAAATCTATCAAATTAAAATAAACTTTTTTAGGCACTCAGCTTATTATTTATTCAAGCTGATGCATATTATTACACTCAAATAATTTGTACAGATTTTGCGAAATAATTTTAATTTTCTATGGAAAATAGAGAAAATATACAATCGAACGAAATTTTGAAAATTAAAAATAGAATTCCATTTGAAAGATAGCACACAACTAAAAAATTCTTATTTTCCCTAACTTGGTTAAAACAAATAAAAGGCAATATGTACAAAAATGTGCTTTCGAAATAATAAGCGAGTGATTCTTCCGTCAATTTAAATTTTCTTCCAAAACTACATGAAAAAGCAATTCATAACCGATTGGTTGAAGTGGTTGATTTTTTATTAAGGCGGTAGTACATGTGAAGGACCTTTTTTTTAATAATTTTTTTTTAATTAATTTTTATTGGACATTCGACATTATTTATTATGTTGTAGGACCTATTTTTGACTAACGAAAAAATTTAAAACAATTTTTTTTATCAGCATTTGGCCGAAATATGGGCGATCTGAAAAAGCCATGTGAGAAAGCGGTCGCCATGATATCTCAAATATTTCATAACAAATAATATTGAATACAAAAAAGTTACAAAAATTTCAAAGCTTAATGTTTTTGCCGAAGTAAAGCTAAATCTCATTTTAATCGGGAAAATTCTTGTTACTACTTGACATGGATTCCACCACCTGCATTTTTAACGTCCTTGCTTTTGATGCAAAAAAAAAATTAGTTTCGAGGCCTCAAAAATTAAACTATTTTAGAAATCATTATAATTTAAAACTATAGTTATAAATGGAAATTATAGAGATTTAAAAAATAATACAATTGATACATGTCATATCATGTAGTATCAAGTGAAACTCAAAGTGATTGGATAAAGATTTTTAGTCAAATATTTGATTTATTTTTTACCATTAAAATTTGAAATTTTTAAAATACTATTAACCTACCGAGTTAAATCATTCTACGAATGTTGAAAATTAATGTTCATTAAAAATTTAATGAAAAAAAGTTCTTTCTTGAGGATTACTGAGACTTGGTTATTTTACTGTATTACAGAAAAATAAAAATTCTTGGTCATACTTTACTGTCCGGTAAAACTGCTTAATTATTTTTTAAATTTAATAAGACCACCTAATACATTAGCAGCTATTTTTAAATAAATAATCTCAATTTTTTCATTAACATCAAAAATTAAATAGTATACAACGAGTTCTTATAAGGATGGGTTACCAGAGGATCGCAAATATTTCTTAATTTTGACATATTTTATAGAAGAATTTACGGTTTGGTTCCTTTCAAACAGTTCAAACTAGTTTTCTTCAGTCAAATATAATAACGAATCGTAAAACAAATACATATTTTATCTCCGGCTGTTGTGTCAACTATTGAAAAGTTTCACAAAAACGCCATCTCATTGGTTGTCTGCTTTCTCGTTTCTCTAAAACGCTTTCAATTATTTAAAATATATATGGAGCTCAACGCAAATTAATACATTTCCAGTAAGCGTAGTCTTCCACTAAACAAATAGAAAATATTTCGAATCTTCGAATTTTTCACTAATATTTAGACACTCACTGTTCTTTAAGCTAATTTGATTTAATTTATAAAATTCCAGCAGTAATTAGAAAAATTCTCTAATTAATTTAATAAAACAAAAGTTTTCTAATTTGTTCCAACTCTAATTCGTTTTATATATTTATTTTCGTATCTCGAGTTTGCTTTGGCTGAAACGGATCCTGCACAAAAAAACTAATTATAATTGGTCCAAGCCCTTTTTTTGAATTTCTCATAGCCTAATAAACTGCAAAACATAAGTTTCAGCAAAATTCACTCAAAGGCTTTTTCCATACAGTTTGTGTGGTGTCCTTTGAAATTTCAAAGTTTGAAGAATATTTGTCAAATAATACTTTTTCTATCTTGCAGGTATGCTTACATTATATTACCTAAGATCGTTGTCAATGTAAACATACTTTGTTTTCGTCTAATTTTTTATAAGATAAATATTAAATTGTCATGCTGTATTATAAACGTGCGATATAAAAATTTTAAAATATGTTTGTGCTCTATTTATTCAGCTATTGCGAAAGTTTGGGACTGGGATTCGCGTTGGGTGCAAGAGTTCCCTCACCAATTCAGAAATCTTTCTCCCTTGTGCTTTAGCTTCATATTTGATTGGTCTTCTGCTTTTGTTAATGGGAACTCTGGATAGAATAATATACGCTATAAATAATTTTACACTTGGAAAAATTAGCAGCCCGGTCGTTAAGGTTTTAAGAAGAATGCTATAACCCTCGAACACTGATATGGATACGTACTATGTTGACGGAGGGGACGCAGCTTGCCTAAAAGTTGCTTGAATGTTTCAATAAAATTAAAAAGGTTACAGAACAGCATTTCTTTTACTGTAAATTTTTACAACTGAAGGACAAATTAAGACTATTAAAAAATTTTTTAATGGTTATATAAGCAGTTTTTATGCACTTATCAGAAGAAGGTTAGGAACATGTTTTTGACATTGAATTTTTCAAACATTTTCATGCTCATAATCGCAATCAGTACCTTAAAAAACATTGATCAACAAGTTTTAAAAAATATAAAAAATGTAATTTTTAAGACAGTCTTTTGCAAGCATGTCGCATAAATGTATTTTATAATATTAATGATATTATTGGCTAAATTTGTCTTAGTTTTAAAGAACAATTTGTCGGCTTGTATTAGCTATTTCAAAAATTTAACGTAAGATGAACGTTGATGAATTCTTTCTGAAAAAATTAATGTATATGAAAAAATTATTGCTTTTAAAAAAATGATAGAAAAGATCCATAAACTAAAAGCATTTGTGGGTTAAATTTAAGACAAAATATTACCGATTTAAAATATTACCTACTGGCACAACTTTCAATCAACTTTTGTCCCATAAAATTATTTGTCGGCCAGTTAATTTTTGCCTTACTTGTACTCCTTGTAGCAGGATTAAGTAAGTGAAGGGTTCAAAATAGAGTCAAAATAAATGATGAAAAATCAATGCGGAAGTAGGAGAGAAATAGAAAGGAAAAGATAAAAAAGATAGAAAAAAACTAGAAGAAAATTGAGTAAGAAACAAGAAAGTTAGAAAGGAAGCGGCGTCAGTAACGAAAATTGGCGCGCGAAGTAGGAACCAGTGACGTAACCCAAACAACCCTATAGCACTTCCCTCCCTCAGTAGACATACCCGCTCCGTGGTCAGGCCACGCGCAACCCCACAGTATTAAAGACCGAGATGCTCACCTGAGTGAACGTGCCGGCTTTTAGTCAGCCCCTAAAACCCCTGAGCTAGTCGGTAAAGAGGAAAAAATAAATTAAGAAAATCGAATGCATTTAAGATCAGGTAAAATTAAAATAATTCCGACAATGGAAAATCCGGTAGAGAATGTAAAAGAAAGAAGAAAAAATAATAAAATTCCGCAAATCATACTTAAAGAAAGTAGCACACAAGCAAATGCGAGTAGTTTAGAAAATGAAAATATTGTTAATCAATCGGTCGAGGGAGAAAATGGAAGAGAAGAAATAAATACAAGACTTAGAATTCATAACAGTGTGAAATCGAAAACTAGAATGGGGGCGGTACAACCAAAACAAGCGACAGGTGCAAAACTCAAAAGGTTAGAAAGAAACAAAGAACGATTAGAATCGAGTCGGTTAGAACGAGAAGAAACATTCAGAAAGCAGAAAGTTAATTAATTTTGAAGAAAACAAAAGCGATAAAATGAAAATAAAAGACCCCTCAGAAGAAATAGAAAATTTAAATGATAAAATGGATAGAATTTTACATGCAAGTCAAAATTTAATCTCTCAAAGTAATAATTCGAGAAACGTGCAAAATACGGTTCATTTCGAAGAAACAGAATTAGATTTTAATGAGCAAAGGCACTCGTTAGCAGGTGCACAGAGCAGGATAACAATAAATAGGGGTAGTGGTCAAGGAGACAAATACTCATTACCGAGATCGGTACACAGGCAATCAATCATACGAAAATCGAATTTGTCTGAATAGGAAAGAGAAACGCAAAGTAGAAGGGATAGGACTAAAGGGACCGATATGGAAAGAGAAGAGATGAATTAAAATAATATGAATGAAATTCCAGCAACTCTCTTTCCCTTCAGAATAATACAGACCCCTTTCCAAATAATGTCAAATTGGCCCATTAAATTTTAAAATAACACGGAAAATAGTTCAACTTATTTTTTAAATAATTTAATAAGATTTAAAAGTGACTATAAAATTAACGAACGAAACATTTTAGAACATTTAGATGCTGTTTTCGAAAAAAAAGCATTAGGCTGGTTTCAAGTCAATGAAAATAATTGGCAGCATTTAGATCAATTTATTGAAGATTTTAAAGAAACTTATTTGAATGAGAGATATACGGAAATGAATAAAAATTAAATTAAATTTTGCAATCAGAAAAAATACCAAGGTATTCATGCCTTTGTAACAAAAATTAAACAATTATTTGAAAAATTAATACCACGTCCGAGCCTAGAAGGGCAATTAAGAAAGACTTACGAAAATTTGAGAATCGAATATAAAGCTTTTCAGAATTAGAAATTTTAGGGCTAGAATGGGAAACGGAATTGGCAAAATTTAAAATCAGAGGTCAACAACTTAGCATTTTAGATAGAGATAACGGTAAAATTTATAAAAATAAAAAATAAATCAGAAAATAGTGAGAGCCAAAATAGCATTAAAAACGAAAATCAAAATAGAGATAAAAAAAATTATGACCAGAATCAACAAAGACAATTTAGGCCGAGATATCTAAACCAACAAAACATGTAACAATACAAACCAAGATTTCCAATTGGAAATCCAAATTTTTTTAATCCCAGATTTCAAAATATTCATTCAAATTATATAAATAATCAAAGATACCCAGGAAATCAGAGGTTTATGCATAACAAAAGTAGTTTCAAAAATCATGACACAGCTGGCCAAGCATTATTGTATGCAATGAATCAGCTGTTAGGGATACACAGGTGCAACAAACGAATAATTCTCCGCAAATACAAGCGCTTTTATATAACGCGGAAGAAATTAATTAAACGATCAAACGAACTTACCTGTATAGTGAAGTTCGATCGTAATTATACGACCGCCTCGTTCGAAGGGATTACAGTTGTAGTTTCATTTCTCTCCACTAAACGGCACCACAATTCAGAGTCCATGAAAAAAACTACAGCGCCCCCATAGGCCGCCCTGCACATCTCATTCTGTTGAAAGCTGAATCGGAAAATTGCTAAGTGGAAATGCAATTTCCACCCATGGGAGGGAAAATTAAAGAAGTTTGGGAGGGATGTAATCCCTTCGAACGAGGCGGTCGTATAATTACGATCGAACTTCACTATACAGGTAAGTTCGTTTGATCGTTTCATTATACTTCCCGCCTCGTTCTCGGGATTACAGTTGTAGATATTTAGAGCAAACAATTTTCCGTTCTCTTTTTATTAACAAGTTCAGAAGACAAGTGGAGCATATAAGAAACATGATAATAACTAAGTATCCATAACGGCTACAAAGAAACTATTAGCATGAGAGGCTACAATTGGCCTATTATAAAAACGCTGATGTGGCAGCATGTCGAGTACTGTGCGCTGTAAACTCCTTATCAATACCGCATTGGATGAGCACTGACTTTATCCACCGACTCAGGGTTTGCGAACC
>NC_046664.1:6269248-6280021 GCF_010883055.1 Belonocnema kinseyi | reverse complement strand
CCGAAAGGTTCTTCCTGCTTTCCCTGATAAGAGCCCTGCAGCCAGGGAAAGTGAGAACGCCAATGGGTGTTGTCGAGTCCTGCAAGGAGACAGAAGAAGATACGATTTAGGATTAAAATTATAGGCTCAGATACAAGCATCGACTGAAACAGTGGAAACCACGGCTGTGAGGACCAAAAGGGAACGACTAAGATTCCATAAGCTTCATCTGTTGATATCTTTTTTAAAACTCTTAAAACCATAGAAAAGGGCGGAAAAGCGTAAAAGAATCTATCAGTCCACGAAATAGTAAATGCATTCAGGTTTTGAGAACCTTGACACAATTCTTTGAAAAGCATAATCAGCTAACTCCCACTCCGTATCTAGATTCTTAATACGCGATAGTCTATCCGCGTTTGTATTGTCCTTCGACGCAATATAAGATGCGAAAATGCAAATTTTCCGCTTCTCACACCAGTCCCAAATCTGTCTACTTAAATTATGAAGATGTGGGTATTGAATTCCACCCATTTTATTGATATAAGCAATGGCTGTGGAATTAGCAACACGGAGTAGAATTTCACACTCGTGTAAGTCTTCAGCCAAGGTTCGCAACGCCCAGAAAACCGCTAACAATTCTAAAGAATTTATGTGAAATAATTTCTCTTTTTCATTCCAAAACCCGTGGGCTGAATCTTTTTCTGAAAGAGCACCCCAACCAGTCATCTGAAAAAATTTCCTTTATAAACTTAAACTGCCTGATCGGATTTATTGCTGTAGGCAATCTTTTTTGCCACCAATGTAAATCTGGAAAGATTGACTCAGAAATCTCCATACGTTCATTGCAATTTCCATTGCCGAGAAGAAGTGCTAAAAATTTGATTCTTTCTAAACTTTTCGTATGAATCATTCCGTAAGCTATGGCCGGACAGCTTGCAACCAGACATTATTTGAACAAGCCTCAAAAGAGTTTCCTAAAAGCAAAAAATCGTCCAAATAGACTATTGACAAGAAACCTGTGCTTCTTAAAAAACTGACCACGGGTTTTAAAACCTTAGTGAAAACATACGGACTAATGTTCAGGCCGAATGGTAAACAGGTGAATTCATAAAGAATTCCTTGGAAAGAAAATCTTAAAAACTTCCTGTATTCTTTTTCAATAGGTATAAGGAAATAAGCACCTTTTAAATCTAAATGACACATATACCAATTCTTTTCTAAAAGTTTAGAAGCTGTTCTAAGATCTTCAATTTTGAAATGCGGCACCACTATAAACTCATTAAGCTTTTTTAAATTAAATATGAAACGTTTAGTTCCATCTGGATTATCGGCAAGAACATAAGGTGAAAGAAATTCACATTTTTGTGAAATACAAGGATTAATAGCTTTAAGTTTGAGTAACTTAGTAGTTTCTAAATTCAGAGCAGCAGCTTCTATCTGCGTCCAATTCTGAATAAATGGTGGATAAGATTGAATTGGCTTTCTATTAAACGGAATTTTAAATCCTTTTATATAAGTTAAAACTATTTTATCGTCAGTAATTTTTTCCCAGTTTCTCACAAAATACTTTAATCTACCACCGTTTCCTACCTCTACTTCCTGTAAAAACGATTCGTTGGTTTGGAGTTCCTCGTCGAAGCTGGATAATACGGACGCCGGTGGGATGTCGGGACTGACCTCGATCTCTTCTGATTCGAAGGGTACCACGTAGACTTTAATCTGTTGCTCATCTGCGACGTCTCGCGATATCTCGCCGATGAGCCCTTCGCATTTAAAGAACTAGTGGTTCGCTGAAAGGGATTACTTGGTCCGCTAGTAGATTTCATATCCTTGCCGATCTTCTCCATATCTTTTGCATCCTTGATTTTTTCGCTCAGCTTTTCTCCGAAAAGAAAAGTGTCACTTTCAGATTTATCCAGAAGTGCCTTGACTGACCTACTGAAGCCTGGCGAAATAAATGCTCGTCTTGCGATATTTTGATCATAATGCAAGCCTGTCGTAAGTTTGCTTGCATCTGATAAGAGTTCCAAAAGATTAAGGAGATTCAGTTCCTCCTCTCCCAATAAAATTGAAATCGCCATACCCAAAGCCGTTAATGCAGAACCTGCTAGGCGTTGTGTGTCCTGAAAATGCTCATCTCTTTTCAGCGATACCTCATTCAATAGTGACAGTTTTATTTCAGGATTGAGCTGCGGAGGATTCAGAAAACAATTCCCTTTTCTTGGGTATTTCTTAAGTAAATTATTTTTACTGTCACTGTCGAGACCAGACTTGAGCCAATATTGCCACCTAGGGACTAACTGTGGATGGAGGTTGAGCTCTTTAGGATCCGTTGCAGAAGGATCTTTACCTAAAATGTCAATTTTTTGAGATTGTTGCTGCGATTCTGATTTATTGGCATCATTTTTATCGAAGTTCTTGTCGTTAGATTTTGAGAGGTCGCAAGATGATGGTTGCTCTTTGCCCGTAATTTAGGTATTTTCATCTAAGACGTAGACCTATAACTTTTGAAATTGGCAAGGGAGTACTAAAAAGCAATAAAACATTGGTGAATAAAGGGGAAGGAATAGCTCAAAAATTGATCCAGACGCGGAGATCTACGAATAAAAAAATTGGCCGAAAAAAAGCAAAAATTATATGGCCTAGTAACCATGGAAGAGGTTAAAAAAGGAGTGAAGGATATAAAAATACGGCAAGTACAAGAAGAGAAAAGCAGCTAGAGAAAGAGACAATAAGAAGAAAGGAAGAACAAGAGGAGATAGTAAGAAGAAAAGAAGAAGTTAAGAAAATTTTAAAGAAGGCGGAAGAAAATAAAAAAGGTCTACAACCGATCAAAGAGAAAAAAGAAGAATCATCTAAGGATTGCGACACAGACGTTTAAAATAAAACCTTCTATACTTATTAACATATGCAACAGAACAATATATTTATTACAATTCACAAACGTAACAGTCGCGAATAATCTTAAGATAATTTAAGTGCAAAATATTTTACTCTTTTAAATAAATTAAATTTACATTTATAGAAAGAAACAAAATTGATAAAGTCTATAAAATGAAGATAAATACGGCTAGAAGAGGCCAAGATAGAATTTTGATTTAAATTTTAATTATAAAAAGTAACGTTTAGATAAAAGTTACTTTTCAGCTGAGGAACCCAAAGGGAATAGAAGGTCAAAAGAAGATATGAATCTAGAGGAAGAAAAATAAAAATTTCATTTAATTAGAAATTTGAAAGGCTAGTCAAAATATGTTTTTATACGTTAGGTTCAGTTAAAATAAGGTAAGATGAAAAAGAGTTAAAAGAAAACTAGTATTTTTATTTATTTAAAATTTATTGTTTGATGGTTAGGATTTTGTTTTAATTTTGTTTCAGGAAGAAAAGATGAAAAGAAATCGAGATGTGAAAATGTCAGCAGTGCGAGAGGATGATTCCAGTAGAACTATACGTATTCCACGACACATACGATAATCAAGTCGGTTGAGTTTAACGCCCGAATTCCAACCCATTCCGAATCTCCAGACGACGCTCCCAGAGAGCCTGACCGCCTTCCTTCCTGATCAACATCGAGACCTCCAGGTACCTTGGCTTTATCACCTGGGTGCTACCCATCATCGCGTGCCCGTTCTCGGCTTGACCGCCCGGTTTGGGCTTTTGGAGACATTTGAATCTAAGAGGACTGACCGTTGTAAGTTGTCCAATAAACTCCTCCCTGGCGTCATCCTTGTACCATATTTCCCTTTAGAAGAGACGGTTATTATTTTTGTTCCACATAGCCCCGCTTGGAATGCAGAGACGAAAAGCATTGGTGAAGCTGAAGCGTTTTGTTATTTTATATTGCCTCATCTCTAGAATCGGCAGTGTGCTGATGGCACTCGAGAGCCCGGTGTATCTAGTACCTGAAATTCATCTATGCCAGGCGACCCATTACATATGCTGCTCTTTTAGTTATCGCAATGAGTAGGGGTTGTTCACGGAGCATGAAGCCTATCGCCGCTGTGGGCTAAGTCCCCATTGGTCTCATTAAACTCTCAAATTCTAGTGTTTGTGATCCTCGCAGCCTATCCTGCATCGTTTCGCATTAGTTCTCGGTATGCTTTGTCTAGCTCAGTTTGCTTTAGTCCTGAGCTATCGTACCAGAGCTCTCCGATGTGCGGCGCCAATCAATGTGAATAAGAATAAAAAGGCCATCAACTAGCTCGAAAATCTTTTTCAGCAGTGTAATCCTCCTCCCCAGGTTTGAAAATGAAGGCCAGTGTACCATCGTTCCATGTGCATGGCACGCGTTTTAAAGCAATGCTTACTCTGAATAATTTCATGATTGACGGGCCGCCAAAATACAGGCCTTTTTGTAAAAGAGCTGAATAGATGCCATTCCTCCTGTTTATTTAAACCGACAGAAGAAACCTAGGGCCCATTCTACCTATTTGCTGTCTATGATCTTGAAGGCGGGATTCTAATCAGTCCTCTCTGACTCTTGGATCCAGCCGTTGTCCTCTTGATCAGTTCGGACTCGCTGTAACCCCAAAAAACGAACTTCCATCAGGTAGTTCAGCGTTGCTTCTTCATTTTCGACAGAATCGCCATTTTCGAGCCTTATTAGCCCGAGGAAAGGTTCCGTGTTTTTAAAAGAATCTTGTGGAACTTCGCTGTTCCCGGAATGCCTTTCGATTCCTTTCAGAAGCAGTCTGAAGGTAATTTATTTCCATTTGGCCCGTTGCATAACCCTATTGTCCTTTTTCGGAGTTTTTCTTGGTGGGTATCCCACCATTTTGCTCATTTTCTACCCTTGGTTGTGCTTGTAGGTCAATGTTTTTCATATGATGTAATCAGAGGCTCCGTAGAAAATCTGCGGTGCGCTCTAACTCATCAAGGATATCATAGTTTGTAGTAAATTCCACAAGCCTTCCTCTGAGTTCCAACGTTACAAACGCGTCTTGTTTGAGTGCACCTAGGGCGCGCGACAGTTCGTTCTCGCGCTTCGCGCTCGATAATGTCTTTACCTCGTGCTCCACGCGAGGTAAATACATTAATCCATAAATCCATAAATTGTATACCATTTCCATAAATGTATACTATTACAATTCATATCATTCATTGATATTAAAACAGATTTACTTACATTGTATCGTTTATAAAATGCGCATTCTTCGAAATAAATTTGTTATTAAACATTTTATTGCGTTGTGTTACAAGGTAGTTAAAATACTGTGAAATAGTTGAATGAAAAAATATAATTTTTGATTTTCCATTTTTTTTATGCTGTCAAAATAAAATTTGTTTTTCTTTTCGAGAAATCTAAACAAGTTGTCATCATAGTCTTGTAGGACATTCAAAATCAAGATTTTTCTTTTCTTGACGTTTCTTCATATCGTGCGTTATTTGGCTTAAAATGTTCATTTTCGTGTATTTTTTAAATTTTGTAAATGCTATAACTCTGATAAATTTTGGTTTTATCAAAAAAAGTCATTAGCAGAACTTGTTTGTCTTCTTAAGTAATATTAATAATTTATAAAGAATTTTTGATTCTTGAAAAAAAGTGTTTTGAATCATTTTAAAAATACGCTCACTTTTTCAATTTGTATCCAAAATGGCTAACTTGAGAATTTTATCATTAGCTTAGGACACTAAAAGAGAATAGCAAATGCCAATGAAAGACAAACGTCCTGATAAGAATGTGCTCACGCAGCGGGCAGATTTTTTTTTACTGTTAAAAATTTTATTCACGATTAAAACAAAAACCACGAATCCTATGAGTAAGTGATTCATAACTAATTTGTAGATCTTTTAAAAATGTACAATTTTTTCTACACCTTTTCACCTATTTTGCACAGTTTAACAACAAAATGTAATTTTTGATTTTCCATTATTTTTTTATGCTGTCAAATATTAATTTTTAGATTTTTCAAGAAAATTCGAAAAGTTATTATGATAGTCTTGTAGATACGAAAAAATTTGAAAAGAGAAAAATTGTGCACTCAAAAAAAATCAACAAATTGGATTTTGTTTTTGTTTCAGTTTAAAAAAAAAATTAAAAATACAAATAAATTCTTGGACAAACGATACAAGCTACGAAAAAGATATGACTAAACAAAACTGCATTTTTTCATTTGTAAAACTTACACTACTTGGGAGATACGAGGATGGGGTGATAAGTTTTCGGCCTGATCTAGAGATAGCGCCAGCAGGTTTAATTTTTAGCTTGTATTCTATATTGCTGTATCTCACTAGCTTATATGTGTCTAAATATAAATTTTTAAGTTGGTTGCGTTATTAGCACAAATTTGAGAGAATACTGAGCAATACAACTCGATTGTTTGTGCGAAAATAGAAACATTAGAGAAGCGTGCGGTCATTAAATACTTCTACTTAAAAGGCCTAACACCACTTCAAATTAAAGCAGAAAGGGATTCCACACTGAAAGACTCTTTTTCATCATATTCGATGGTTAAATAGTCGATTTCTGAATTTAAGTAAGGTCGCACGAGCACTTCTGACGAACCACGTTCAGGACGCCCAGTTCAGGTCGCAACTCCCGAAATGATCCAAAAAATTCATAAAATGGTGATAGAGGACCGCAGATTAAAGGTAAGTGAGATAGCTAATGCTACTGGGATGTCAACTGAGCGTGTACGCAATATTTTGCATGAAGATTTGGGCATGGAGAAGCACTGTGCTAGGTGGGTGCCGCATTTGCTAACAGTCGATTAAAAATTGACCAGAAAAACCAACCCATAGATCGGTCGTTGCGATGGCTAAAATCAACGAATTGAAGTTGGAATTTTTCCCTCATACACTATATTCACCCGATTTTGCCCCCGGCGATGCTGTAAATGAGTATTTTGAGGGACTTGACGAATCGGTCTGTAAAAATCGCATCACTGCATTAGAGCACCGTTATGACAAATGCATCAGTCTTGAGGGCTATTATGTAAAAAATGAAGTGAAAAATACGAAAAAACTTGTTTTTCCTTATCAGGTCGGAAACTTTTCACTTTACCCTCGTATTTAATTTCCCCAGTTTAAAATTCATATTTCTTTGAGAAAATGCAACTATTGGGTTGAACATTTTTTTAAAGATTAATCATTTTAATTAAACAAACATTTCGGTATTCAAAAATTAAAATTGTTGGTTGAAAAACGTTTTTTAGTGGGAAATTAATTTTGTTAGCTGAAAATGTAACTGTCCCACTTTTTGAATTTTGGGTTTTTCAAGGAAAGACAACAAATTGTTATGATAATCTTGTGGGGTCTTTAAGAAGTAACATTATTCTTATCTTGAATTATTCTCATATTGTGCTTTGTTTGATCCATAACTTCTCATTTTGATGAGAATATAAAAAAAAGTTGATTATCAAACATTTTGTTGCGAGTTGTGTCCTATTTCAACAAATTAAAATAGTTTATTCTCAATATTATTTTTTACCATTTAAACCACAAATACGTATCCTAGCGTAAAGTGGTTCTAAACAAATTTGTAGATATAATTTGGGTGTAAAAACTTGTTAAATAAAATTTTAGTGAAGCTTGTGTCCTTTTTCCAAAAAGTTATTTTTTCTTTTTTTATTGTATTTTTATAACAAGAATTTACTAATTTCCTTAAATAATTATTTATTTTATGGGAGGACTGAGAAATCGTGAAAGATAATATTTCAGAGCTGTAAAATTCCCGAAATAAAAAATATTTTTAACAAAAAATTTCGAAAATTGTAAAATTGCGAAATTTGAAAATTTTGAATTTGCAAATTACCGAAGAATGAAATTCGCGATAGGAAATTGTCGAATCATAACATATCCGACACTGACGTGTTTTTATTTATTTTTGTTATAAATTATGCTTTTTACACGCTTTCATCCTATTTTATTATTTATAACAAAAAAAATTGTTTCAACAATTTTTTCAATAAATCAATTGTTTATTTAACTTTTTTCGCAATTTAAGCATCTACGATTTTTTTTTAAATAGTCTCAAAAGAAAGCTTGACTTTTTTACTATCAAAAATGTCTAATAAAAAAATGGACAAATTGAAATTCATTGAGTTACAGAGCCGGTTGTAGAGGGAGTCCTCGCGCTCGCACTCGGGCGTTATGCGGCAGCATACTGCGGAACAGTTTTCAAGTATGCCATTTTTTTGTATTACTCACATTGATCCAAAATCATTCGAAAATTTTCCACTGTTTGCAATTTTGTTTCCAGAAATGTATATTGTGAGAAATTTTTAAATTCGATAATATCCTAAAATTTGGGACGATGGCAGATGGAGATATATCTTTATAGAAATTGTTATTAAAGAATACGAAACTTGTTATTTTAATTCGGTTCAACTGCTGCCGTTAAAAGTGCACCTTTCCTATTGAAGATTCATCATTGTAGTAGAAAATTCATTTATTTTTTAAATATTTAACTATTTTGTTACAAAGTCGTTTTTTTTTGTTCAAAAATCTATTTATTGTTGTAAAAATTCGAATTTTTTGCTAGAAAATTGATTTCCCTCTTTGAAAGTCCATCTTGGTGAAAAATTAAACTCTTTGGTCAAAATTTTTTTTTTTTTGGTTTAAGAATAGTCTTTACGTTAAAAATTCATCTATTCGGTAGAAAATTCAAATGTTTGTCAGAAAATTGATGTATATTTTGTCGAAAATTATACTTTTTTTCAAACAATCATTTTCGTTGAAAATTAAACTCATTTTTCAAGGATATTTTTCAAAGTAAATTTCTACATTTT
Organism: Belonocnema kinseyi; assembly: GCF_010883055.1. NCBI lineage: Eukaryota > Metazoa > Arthropoda > Insecta > Hymenoptera > Cynipidae > Belonocnema > Belonocnema kinseyi. Next base: position 6,271,316 of record NC_046664.1, on the reverse strand, counting down.
TAATTGAAAATTAATCATTTTTCTAAAAAAAAATTTATATTTTTTGTTAAGAAAATTAATCATGTTGGGTAACCATTGATTAACTTGTTTATTGAAAATTTCTTCATTCTTGTTTAAAAATCATCCTTCTTTTTAAAAATTCAACCACTATGTTAAACGTTATATGATTTTATAAATTTCAAAAGAAACGGAGGATAAAAAAAAGTATCAAGAGACTTTTTTTTAGCTTTTAGAGAGAAAAAAGGTTTGCTCGTCTGGCTTCATTTTTATCTTGTCTCGATTTAATAAAAAAATTCGAATTACTATTTTTCATGAAAGTACATAAAATTTATCTGCTTCAAGATCCATTTATCTACTTTTTAAATAATTAAAATAATTACAATTATTATATCAACATGTCAATAATATAGCATATGTTATTACATTAATTATAATAATTACAATTACATTAATTAAAAAATATGTTTGTCATGTAAACTTATTTGATTTATTTATTATTTATTTTTCTTTATTTTATTATTGAACAATTTTTTAAATGGTCAAATTTGAGAATTTTATAATTTCTTGTCAATTTTATTACATTTTGTATATTTTCTCTTTCGGAAATACTTTTAATTTAATTAATTAGTTATTTATTTTACGAGACGACTGAAAAATTCGGACAAGTAAAATTCCGGCACTGTTAAATTCCAGAAAAAGAAAATATTCGAAAAACAAAATGTCCAATATTGGAAAAATTGAAAAAAATACTTTTTTTAAACAATATTATTTGCTTATTAAAAATGTAGTGAGAATACATTTTGAAAACAAACATTTTTAAATGTTTCATGCAAATTGTTCATGCATTTTTCTTTTAAAGTGAGAAATATATATTTTTCAGTTACTGATATTTAAATTACGAAAACAAATTTCGAAAAGATGCATTGAATATCCAGACATTCACATTGCAAAAAAAACATATTTCTTCGAATTAAAAACTTTTAATCTAACATTATTTTTTGGCATTTTTAAAATTCCTTCTTGAATAATTTTTAATTTACGTTAAATTCTTTTAAGTTTATATTAGATTTTTATTAATTGTATGCATTTTTTTCAATCATTTTGATTTATTTTCAAATTGAAAACAAAAACACAAACCCAAGACGACTCTCTCGGTTCCAGTTCTACTTCACCCCCTCTCCCAACCCTCCCTTATTAACTGAAGTTTTTGGTGGGACTGACGTTAGAACTACAATCTCCACCATATGACGATTTGGTACTTAACTTTGACATGATTTCGACTCAGAAAATAAACTTATTGCATAAAGCTGTTAGTTGGGCGTATAATCTAAACAATGAATAATACAAACTACAAAATAGCCTCGGAAAGGACTGGAACTTTTAATGACAAAAGGCATGCACACGGAAAATCTAAAGGTCATGTTTCAGGCGACAAATGGAGACTGGGTGTTTGGAATGCTAGGGGAGTAAATGATCTCAAGGTAAAAAAATTGCGTGAAACTATGGACATGAAAGAAACTAGATATTTTATGCGTGCCCGAAACAAAGAAAAAGGGATGCGAAACTAAAGACATAAAAACCGGCGTGTTGAAAGGCGGATTTGAAATATGGTCAGGAGTAGACTGTGAATCACATGGTAAACAAGGAGTAGGTCTCATTTTGAATGAAAGAGCAAAGCAGCATCTCGGAGACCATGGCTTCGTGTCTTCCAGACTGCTGTGGGCTAGAATGAAAGTAGGAATCAGAAGACTATTTATTATAGCATGCTACGCGTCGGTTAATAGTGATCCTAGAGAAGTAAAAGACGCCTTCTGGGACACTTTAAATGACGCAATAAACATCTGCGAACATGGGGAAAGAATAATTCTACTAGGAGACAAAGATGGGTCATGAGGGGTCCTGAATGCAATACTGATCATTACCTTCTGATCTCAAAAATAAACTTAGGTCGGGGTTGGAGAAAAAGGAGACCCAAGAAAGCAAAACAAACGCGAATAAAAATTGAGAACCTACAGAAACCGGATGTGCGAATAGATTTCCAAAATAAGATAATCGAAAGCATAGATAG
>NC_046664.1:6252008-6269148 GCF_010883055.1 Belonocnema kinseyi | reverse complement strand
GAGTTTGCGAATTGATAAATTTATGTTTCGAGATGGGAGACGTCCCAGACGATTGGAAAGAAGCGATTATAGTACCAATATACAAGAGAAAGGGAGATAAAATGAACGACTAACGAAACAAGTGTATTAAGGTAAAGTAAATGGCAACGTGCCCAGAGGTAGACCGCGGAAAGAATGGTTAGAATGTGTGAATGATATCCTACTTAGAAGAGACATAAGAAGCATGAAAAAATGCATGGACATAAAAGAAGCTAGAGAAGTGTGCCAGGACAGGAAAGTATGGCGGCAAATAGTTAATAAAAAGAGTGTCAGTAAAGTGAATGACGCCTGAAACAAAGACCTTGGCTATTAATGGACCCAAGTGGGGAACCTTACATAACGACTTCGTGAGGTTCTTCGCTTGGGGTGATTGCTAGAGAGATTGATCAGCAACCTGGGTCGGAGCAGTGTTGCGGAACGAACGTGTTATTTACTTAAATAGCACGAGAATTCTGGATCAATCTGAAAAATCTCTATCCCTTCCACACACTACTCCTTTCCCCTGCCGATTGAGTCACGCCTACCCCGAAAGGGAAATATATATATATATACAACAAACGTGATGAATTCAATAAATTTTGACAATATTTTTTAATTGTTTGCGATTCAGACCATTAATTCTGATGAAATCCTAAATTTTCATATGCCAAGTATACCAACTATGCTTGAAACTAGGTCACATTGCCTCCAAAACAATTTTTCAAAATATCATTTTATATTTTTTACCATACTTAAAAAGTGTGCAGTTCTCTGAATCCTTTCGAGATTCTTAAAAATCTTCTGCATTTTTTTTAATCTTCAAAAATCTGTATATTGTTTTCAATTTTTTGAAAGATTTTCAAATATGAAATCATTTTTGAAATTTTGTCAAAACTTCTATAATTATTTTTTTTTATTACATGACGTTTTCCAAAATTTGATTTAAAAATTTTTTAAAACTAAACAAGTTGTCTTAAAACCTTCCAGATAATTTAATAAAATCTTGAAAAATCTATAAAAAGTTTCGAAATCTTTTAAAAAATTCTATTCATATTAATTTTTCAAACAAAAAAATCATTTTAACTTTTCAAACAAATTTCATTATTTACCAAAACCTTTTTCAGTCGAAAAGAAAAAATTCAACAAAATTATACTTCCAGCTTAAAATTAATGTTTATATCGAAAAAGTGAAGATTTCGAGACAGAGTATATTTTTTAAGATAATTTGTTTTTAAGTTTTATATGAATATAATTTAGGATGTTTGAGAAAATTAAAAAAAAAAAGAAATTAAGAAATATCTGATAAATTTTCAGAAAACTTTCAGAGTAAACAAATTTTTGTAATCTCTTTAGAGACAATGTTTGTGTATGAAATTTTTCATAATTACTCCAGATTATTGAAATTTTACTTTGAGCAATTTAAAATGAAATAGGGTAATATTTTATGTCAAAATACAAATTCTTATTTAAAAATTCCTTACAATTTAACTAACAAGCTTTTAAATTCATGTAAGTAAATAAAAACATTTTTCTGTTAAAATTACATAAGCTTTCAACTGAAAATATAATTTTATAATTTAATTTTTTTATTAAATATTGAACTGTATTCAGTATGAAATGTTGTAAATTGAACCATTTTTAAGTAAGTTTGAAGCTGCATAATTTTTTACTTTAAAACTTTTAAATTTTTAACGTTAAATTCTTTAGTTTTTAATCTTTTAAATTATGCATGGTCTGCATATTTAGAATCGTCAGTATTAACTTAGTCGAGCTGAAACTCTACAATATACATTTTTCTTCATAATTAGCAATGAAATAGGTATCAGAAATTATTTTTCCAAAATCACCCACAATACCTAAAATAATTCTTTTTACAATAGATTTAGAAAATCGCGCTTTTTTCAAATTACTTTCAATTTATCAATCAGACTCAGATAATTATTCAAGTTAAGAAACATAATTGATTAAACAATATTTTATTATTTTTATTAATATTATCTTTGAGAAATGTTAGAACGAGTCGATTTTTCCTGAAAAATGCCACATTTTGTTTAGTTTTCCCTTAGAGCGAGGTAAGAGTTAAGACAGTTTAGTGAAAATAATTGTTGAAACAAATTGATATTATTTATGACAATCTTCGCCTACATTAATTCTAGAAAGTTGCGGTTTTTTCCTGAATTTTAAAACTTTTTGTCCTCATTTTACTTCATATGTTAATACTTAATGACATTTAACAAAGATTATTGTTTAAGAAATTTATTATTGCTTGTAACTATATTCTCAATTTAGATAAAACTTTAGAGATACCTCGAAGTATCTTTTGCACAAGGAAAAAAAACTATAAGTAAAATTAAAATGTCGTTCTTTATGCACTCAATTTCATAATTATTCAAGCAAATGCTTATTATAGTGAAGTAATTTTTACAAAGTTTAAAACATAATAACATTTTTTTTATAGAAAATAAGTAAAATATGCTACAGAAAAGACGATGAAAATCGAAAACAGAACTCTGTTTAAAAGTAGGGGGCGAGGATCCTAAATATGCATAATTAATAAATATTGAAATTGATATTGATCCTTTATTGGTCAGTTGTAATTTTGAAATTTTGAACAATTTCATGTTTTTTAGCATTTTCTAAAGAATTAGAAAGTAATATTCAGAAAATGTGAACAGAATAAGTCACTTTTATGACTTCACAGCATGACCTTATTATTATGTCAATAAACTTAAAAATGCTACACCATCTCATCATTCTATTACATTTTTCTATTTTTTACTTTTTATGAGTTTATAACTTTTATCAAAAATTGTTTAAAATTTTAATAATTTCGATTTAGAGAGAGCTCAAAAAATTGTTGCAAAAGAAAAAAAGCTAATCGAATACATATATGTATTCAAAATGATGCTCATTCAAAGCAAATATTTTTTGCTTTGTTCGCTAAATATTTTAAATATATATTTGCTCTCCTATAAGCCACTATTTTTATATTATCAGGAAACGTGCGATCGCAATGATAAGCGGTCTTATGCAAATATTTAACTCGCAGTCTACTGTGCTCAATGTTAGATTATGCATCAGTGTGGTCCAAAAAAGCATTGGAAAATTATTTTTTCGAATTATTATGCATAATGCCCGGACATTTTTTTAAACCACAAAAAATAAATCTATTTTATTTATATTTAAAAAATTATATTCAGAGCTGATTCCAGGCTCATGAAGTGTACCGCGTTTTTTCCGTGCGAGAAAAAAACTTTTTCGTACACTTTATCCACAAAAATAAATTTATTTAAAAAACAAAGATATTTACAGGTTGCGCCAGCCCTATGAAATTGAACACATTTTTTTCATAAGAAAACGCAAATTGTTTCTTTTGCCTAAAATATTACCTAATACTGATCGATTTTCTCTTACTTATACTAAGTCGGTAAATACTAAATACTTAAAAATATAAAATACAAATTTTACATTTAGAATTTTGATTGATTATTTTCAATTAATGAATCAATTATTTGAATAAATTTTGCATCAAGAACATATTTATTACGATACAATATTGTATCGTAATAAATATTTTTATCGGCTATTTAAATAAATATGATCGTACAGCGTTCTCGCATGTATAATTAGCGATTTGGAATTTTTAGATGTAGAGTTAAATTTTATAGGAATACCGCTTCCCTCACGATTATTAATTCAAGTAAACAGTAATTCGTAAATTTCTATGTTTGTTTAATTAATCATGAATTAAATAAATTATAATAAATTATAAATATATTTAAAAATGTTATAAAATATCTAAAAGTAATGAACAATAAACAAAAACTCTCCATAAAATGCGCAGTTTTCAATTTATCGAATTCTTTTCTCATACGTTTTTTACAAAGATTTAAATATGGAATTGCTTTCCTAAAACAACAATTGAAAATACACAAAAAATAATTTAACTTCACTTATTTTACAAAGGACTCAATACTTTTTTCTTTAAAAATTTAATCCGCTCAAAACTATCTCAATCATATAAAAAATAAAGAACCTTTTAGTTGAAAAACGCTTTAATAATCTCAGTGACAAATATTTTCTGATATTTAAAAATATTTGTAAAACGCACAGTTTTCGATTTATTTAATTATTGTATAATACTTTTTAACTCAGTTTTTAATTTAAAATAACAATTCCTAAAAAATAATTTAAAATATGTAGAAAAAATTGATCGCTAGTTTAAATAATACCTATTTAAAAAAGTGCTCGATACTTTATTTTTCTTTCAAATATGGAATACTTCGAAATCAGAAGAAACAAGAATTCTGTAATCGGATGAAAAATATTTGTTTGCTTCCTCCTTGCCTTCTCAATTATTGTATTTAAAAAATTTGAAATGGTCAATTTTTTAATTGTTCTTTTATAAAATGAAATGAATTCTTAATCAACTTTTTCAAATGTTACTGAATTCTTTTTTCTTCAATATTTTGCTTTAAAAACGGATAGCATTTTTTAAATTATCAAGAAAATGTACTAATTGTATTTTTAAGCATTTTTCAAAGCTTATAACTTTGTTTTATGCTGTCATATATTTATATTTTATTATTTACATAATTAAAAAATTATGTAAGTATATGGGTGCTTGCAAAAATTTTAGCCATTTGTATATCATTTGTATAAACAAGATATTACCTATTTCAGATAGCAAGTAAGAATATAAAATAAAAAATAATTTAAAAAATTCCTGCTTAATAAAGGAATTTGGTTTCATCAAGGAAAAATTAATTTAAAGTTAAAAAATCTGTTGTCTAAAACTTATATAGTTTAAATTAAAATAACACATGATCATTTTACACCTTTAAAAATATTGTTTTACTTATAACTTTCATGAGTTTCACTATTTTTATGATTTTCAAACTGCTATTATCGAACACGAAAATTGTGTATAAACAAAATACAACTATGTCTTCCAACTCTAATTTAAATTGAATGAGGTTCACATAACATAATTTTTAACTTTTTAAAAATCAATTTTAATCTGGCCGAATCCAAAAAAATTATATTTTTTTATTGAATGAAGAATTCCTGTATTTAGCAGGAATATTTATTGTTATTTTCAAGTTTGGATGATTTTTTGTTACTTTGGACACTACACAAAAATAATTTCAGGGTGGCCGTTTTAATCGAGGAAAAAAATTCCCAGTCATTTTCCGATACACCAAAATGTTTCACGGTAAAATAAATTCGAAATGGTTTAAATTTAAGAATATTAATACATACAAATAATCAACGAAAAAAATTATTGATGCAGTACATTCCCAAAATTTGTATTTTTATCCAAAATGGCTGCTAACGAACTCGACCTTTCTTTTCGGACTTGTCGGACCTTTCTTTTCTTATCCTTTTTCAATCATAAATGATGAGAATGAGAAAAATTAGAAGCCCTTTAATTTTTGTTATTAATTTCAGTTTTTAAATCATTTCAATCCTTCAAAGTAAAACGCTGTTACTTTTCTCTGTAATATTGATATTTTATCCAATATAAATAAAATTGAAAAGTTACGAACTTAGATAACATTTAGTATATTTCCTTATTATGAACTTTTAAAGAGTTGTTCTTTTTTTCTCTGTTTTTAAGAAGCCCCCTTTTCTCGTTTTTTCGCTTAAATCCTTTTTGGTAGAAACTTGAATATTATATTTGTGGTTCGGAATTCAACTCGTTTGGTTAATAATTCTAGTATTCAGTTGAAAATTTTATTATTCTGTAAAAAATGCAAATATTTTGCAAATTTTTGGTAAACATTCCATTTTTGATTTAAATTGATATTTTTATTAAAAATTAATATTTTCTGGTTTAAAATTGATTCTCCCGGATTTAAAATTCAAAAATTTTGTTAAAAAGTAATATAATTTGTTGAAAGATCATCTTATTTTGGTAGATCATTAATACAATGCTGGAAAATTCATTTCTGTGGTTAAAAATTTAAGTATTTTGTTCGCAATTTATCTTCTTCAATTCCAAATTAAACGACTTGGTTAAAAGTTGAATTTTATCATTAAAGATTCATATTTCTGGACTCCCCTTGATCTTTGGGGTTGACTCTTTTGTTGAAAACTTAATTCCTTGATTTAGTTTAAAATTAATCTTTTTTTTAACATGTAACAATTTTCTTGACATTTTGGGTTTTTTGTTTTGTTAAAAATTAATTTTTTATCTGAAAATTTGAAATGTTACATTTTTGTTAGAAATTTATACTTTATAAGTTTAAAATTTAATTATTTGGTAAAACATTCTTTTGTTTTATTGAAAATTCATCTTTTTGGTCGAAAATTAATTTTCTTAGTTTTTTTTACATCGTCTTTTTTAAAAATGCAATTGTAAAGTTCTGAATTAGTATATTTTGATGAATAATTTAACAATATGGTAGAAAAATAAAAAAGGATTCGTTTGTAAATGAACTTTTCCGTGTTTTTTTTTGTTTGTTAAATGTAGTTTTTTTAAAATAATATTTCTGCAAGATTTACCTCTTTGGCTTAAGATGGAACTTTTTTTGTTGAAAATTTGGTTCTTTATGTTAAAAATTACTTTCTTAATGAAAATTGCAACTTGTCTATTCTTGATTAAAAATATATCCTTTTTAAGTTGAAAATTCAGCTACTTGGTTGAAAATTCATGGAATTTGTTAAAAATTCGTCTTTTTTGGTAAGAAAATTAATCTTCTATTTTGCAAATTCATTATATATTTCGACTTTAAATCCAAGGAATTTAAAGCGTTTCATATTGCATTTAAATCAATTGAAAGTGAGTTTTAAAAAATAACTGATACGAGGGATTTTATTAGCTGTAAGGCTATTTATGAAAAAAATAAATCACGACTTTGAAATCCTTAAAATCCCTAGTTGCATCGTTTTTCTTTGTTATTGCAAACTTTAAAAAAATTCACTTGAAGAAATAAATAAAATAAAAAATTTTTTCAATCCTTGGCGGGAATTTTTTTACAAGTACGAAAAAGTATAACTATTTTCACAGGAAATCAACAATGAATATAATAATTTTTTAAATACTAAGAAATCCAGGTGGCCGTTTTAATCAAGGAAACAGATTTCCGGTCATTTCCCGGCTCGCAAAAACTTATTGAATTTTTTTAAATTCTTTGGAATTCTTTCCTTTTCCATTTTTTTTGTAATAGCCTTAGTTGATAAGATGCACCCCTAAACGCTTTATATGTCCTCAGAACTTTTTTGGATTCTTCGATTCTTTGAACTATTTTTATAAACTATTTGGATTTCTTTGGAGTTGTGAATTCTGATGAGCATAAAAATTTGCAAGTGGTTAACTGCCCTAAAACTTAAAATTAAATTTTAATGTGCAAGGCACAGTCTAGTCACTGGATTTTCTAATTAAACGAATGAGTAGTGAAAACCTTAAATTTCTCCTCGGAATTAAATGCAAATTTTCAATACGACACTACAGATAAGTGTAAATACTTCAGTTATACCTTCATTATGCGAAAAAATAATAAGATATTTTAGGATTTAAAAATACATTTAGAATAAATTTATACAGTTAAGTATTCGAACCTTCATTTCACTATTTTTGTAAAAATTATATTTTTTTAAATGATGTTTGAAATTTCCCTACAATTCTAAAAAATGATAAGAATTTTTTCAAACTTATTCATATAGTATTTCAAAAAATTCTCTTTTAAAAGAAACCAGACGAGGAATTAATTAAACTTAGCTTTATTAAACTTTTACATTTAACTAAATTCTGAATTAATTAAAAATTTATTTACTTTTTAAATTTATTTAGTATCTGGAAAATGTCCCTTTTTAAAAAAGATCCCGTAAAAGAAATTAATTAATTTTAACATAATAATAAATTTAATAATTTTAGGCCCTCATTAATTTTAATATTTTGGGCGTGCATAGACAGCCCCGAGTCAGCTCTTGATATACCTAGCGAAGGCAAGTGCGAGAATCGAAGAACAGACCATCACTGGCACTTTCGGTTTGTCTTTCGTCTTGGCCCCACTTCTCCCGTAGACATAGGCAAAGGACGCGGTTGCCATAGAAACATCAAAAAGTTGAAGAGGGCAGCACCTCGAGGCATGCAAAAATGTAGTTATATGTATATATATATATATATCGTTCTCCCACTCCGACCTCACGTACCGCATCTATGCTTATAATATCTTTGTAAATAGAAGACAACCGAAGTCTTGCAAAACTGTCAGATCGGCAACAAAGATATCTTTATGAAAACTAATTGAGTAGAAACCAATCTCTGGCAGAAACTTAAGGGCATGTGACACAGCTAAACACCTATATTACCGACCACAGTTTTTCAGTTCACTGAATGTTTTTTTGAACCTCAGAACTTTTTTTGTAAGTAAAATATCGAGCTGAAACTTCGGGAAATGTATTAGAGTGAAATAAAGTACGTTTAGGTACTGCATTTTGGTAGAAACTTCACTGAAAATTATTTCATCTTTTTTCTGAACCTCAACATTTTTTGAACGTTCGAACTTTTTTTATACATAAAATATCGGTCTCAAACTTTGAGAAATGCAAGAGCCGAAAGAAAACTACATTTAAGTACAAAGCTTAATAATAAAAGATGTAAAAAAAATATATTTTAACAATCAATTCCAACGGCATCAGCCGGTAACGTTGTACACGAAAATACGAAACCTCTAGAGCCTCGCCTAGTGGCCGCCTGCTTAAACACTGTCAGTACCGGTAAAAAATTGTCAGTACCGGTAAACCATAAAATTGTCGGTACCGGTAAAAAAAATTACCGGTACCGACAATTTTTTTTACCGGTTTTTTCAGAAAGCTTATTTCTAGCAAGGTGGCTTGAGAGCGCACATATTCATGGAATTCATGAAATTCAAGGAACTCCTGTAATTCAATGAATTCATGAAATTCAAGGAATGGATGAAATTCAAGGAATTCATGCAATTCAATGATTTCATGGAATTCATGCAATTCAATGAATTCACGGAATTCAAGGAATTCATACAATTCAATAAATTCGTGGAATTCAAGGAATTTATGCAATTTAATTAACGTAGTGGCTAGTCTGCCGACGCCGGCAAGATTGCATGTTGCCGGCTTTTTTTCCTTTTCCTTTTTGTTTACATTTTTTTAAAATGGTTTACTCATGTATGTAGATGCGCTGATTACAAACCTGGACATGAAAACACCTGCAAATATAATTTTCATGGTCAAAACTTTGAAAAATTACGTTTTTTATTTACGAAGTTTATATAGACTATCTGTACCGGCAAGAAGCACATTTCAAGCATACGAAAATGCACCTCTGTAACTGGTCACATAAATAATGTAAGGTGGCACCCCTACCCCTTTTACAACACCAGATGGTGCGGGAAGGCACCCCACTCACTGATCAAAGAAATAATTTAAGGTCGCACCCCTACCCCTTTTCTAACGCGACGTGGCACAGTGGTCTGGAATAGGAATTTACTCTTCATAATCGCCCACAGGTCGTATTTCTTAACCGATTTAAAAGTTGTTTTTTTTTTAGAAATGCTCAGCAACTAATTTTTAAAAGAATTGTGGTTTGCTTTTTTTACATTTTTTTCACAGAGCAACAATATATAAACAAATATAATGACAAAATTGACCATATTAGCTTTCTGAATTTTATATCTTGAGAAAAAATACAGATAGAAACTCACTATCAGCCGGAATTATTGCACATGCGCTCGAACGTAATTACACCTCGCGCTTCGCGCTCGGTTACTTATTCTTTGCATTTGGAATGCTTGAAAAAAACTTTATCAAAAAGATCTCTTTTAGATCGCAGTATTTATTTGCGTCTCCATATTCTGAATTGTCTACTTAATTAATTATAGTCAAATATTAAGTTTCTCAAAGCTCTGTAGGCTTTGAGGTACACATTCTCAGCATGACACTCGCGCTGCGCGCTCGATTTGCGATAGAAATGTGTAAACAGGTTTTGTTGGATTTTTTTCTCGTAACTTTCGTCGTTTTTCCATTTTTATATATATATTTTTTTTTCAACGTTATTTTTCACGAATAAAACAAAAAGTAGGCGTCCTATCAAGAGGTAATTCTTAACGAAACTGCAGATCTTTTTTGGGATAACCATTTTTGTTAATTCATATTTTTTCGTATTCTACATAGTTTGTCCACAAAATGGAATTTTCCATTATTTTTTGTGCAATCAAAGTTTGAATTTTTTATTTTTAAAGAAAATCTAAAAATTGGTTATGATAATCTTGTAGGGCTTTCAAAAGAAATGTTTTTCTTTTCTTGACTTCAAATTTTGATTTTCGGTTGATTAAAAACATTTTGAAAACGCTAGAACTCTGAGAATTTTCTTTTTATCGAAAAAAGTCACAAGGATAGATTGTTTGTTCTTTTTGATACTATAAATATCCGTGCATAGAATTTTCAAATTCAGAAAAAAGTGATCTCAAAAATTTTCAAACTGCGCTCACTTTTTGAATTTTTATCAAAAATGGCTGGTTCACGAACTCGTCCTTTCTTTTAGGACCTAAAAAAAGTGTGCCAAAAATGAATTTGATTCGTTCATTTTTTCGAGAGTTATCGTGTTTACGGACGGACGGCCGGACGGCCAGACAGACGCCATCGTGAAAACCTGATTTTCGGATTCAGGGGATTTCTAAACGTGGAGATCCGTTGAAAAAGTGTGATGTCAAATTTCCGACAATTATAATACTTTCTCAATCATAAATGATGAGAATGTAAAAATTAGCATGAGTTAATAACTATTGTTTTTATAAACATTTCTATAAACAAATTCTTTATAAACGAGTTTCTCTCATAGCTGAATTGATTTTTTTGAACAAAAGTGATTCACAATTGTCTTTAAAGCCATTTATATACTTCAAGCTTTATCAAACATAAACAATATAGATTGTTTATAACAATTGAGTTAAACAAGTCTCCTAATCGGCCGTTTCCTCGTAGAAAAAAATGTTTTTTTCTTCAATAATTATTAGAGTGACATTTATTGCGGTGACTAACCAACAAAGTTAAATAAAGAATAATTTACATGATTGTTATAAACAATTTTTTTAACAAAACTATGATTTATTTTTTTACATTCAAGAAGGACGGTTTCCACTGAAATTATACGACAATAAACTAACAGTGATTCCAAGATTGGATATGGGACATTAAATAATAATTTGCGTAATTGTTAATAGCAATTTTAAAACAATGCGTGACAATCTGCGGTTGATCGTAGAAAAAAGTTATTTTTTCTTCAATAATTTTTGTGATAATTTTATTTGTGTTACTGAATCAATGAAAAAATTGATACTTATAATAATAATGAGATTATTATAAAAAACTTAAAATAAATAAATTCGAGTTCTGAATCGTAATTTATTTATTTTAAGTTTTTTATAATAATCTCATTATTATTATTATAAGTATCAATTTTTTCATTGATTCAATAACACAAATTAGATTATCACAAAAATGATTGAAGAAAAAATAACTTTTTCTACGATCAACCGCAGATTGTCACGCATTGTTTTAAGATTGTTATTAACAATTACGCAAATTATTATTTAATGTCCCATTTCCAATTTTGGAATCACTGTTAGTTTATTGTCGTATAATTTCAGTGGAAAACCGTCCTTTTGCATGTAAAAAAAATAAATCACAATTTTGTTAAAAAAATTGTTTATAACAAACATATAAATTATTTTTTATTTAATTTCGTTGATTAGTCACCGCAATAAATGTCACTCTAATAATTATTGAAGAAAAAAACATTTATTTCTACGAGGAAACGGCCGATTAGGAGACTTGTTTAACTAAATTGTTATAAAAAATCTATATTGTTTATGTTTGATAAAGCTTAAAGTATATAAATGGCTTTAAAGACAATTCTGAATCACTTTTGTTCAGAAAAATTAATTCAGCTATGAGAAAAACTCGTTTATAAAGAATTTGTTTGTAGAAATGTTTATAAAAACAATAGTTGTTAATTCATGCTAACTTTTTTGTTACAAATTATGACTCTTATGAAAAATATTAGCAACTAGCGTGAAACAAACGATTTTTTCTATGATAAAAAAACACTAATAAGAATTTGTTTATAAAAATTGTTTATAATAATTAAGTTAAATATTATTAAAATTAATTATGTTCAATGAATGCATGTGCAATTATTCCGACTCATAGTGAGTTTCTATCTGTATTTTTTCTTGAGATAAAAATTCACAAAGCTAAAATGGTCAATTTTGTCACTATATTTGTTTATATATTGTTGCTTTGTAAAAAAAATTTTAAAAATGCAATCCACTATTCTCTTAAAAATTAATGGCTGAGGATTTCTAAAAAAACCTTTCAAATCGGTTAAGAAATACGACCTGTGGGCGACTATGAACAGTAAATTCCTATTCCAGACCACTGTGCGTGGGGGCGGTAAGGCACCCTAGTGACTGGTCAAAGAAATAATGTAAGATAGCACCCTTGCTTCTTTTACAATGCCACGTGGGGGCGGGAAGGCACCCCTGTGACTGTTCAAGGAAATAATGCAAGGTCGCACCCCTAGCTCTTTTTCAACGCCACGTGGGGGGGGGGGGGCGGGAAGGCACCCTAGTAGCTAGTCACAGAAATAATGTAAGATCGCACCCCTATTCTTTTCCAACGCCAGGTAGGGCGGCAAGGCACCCTTATGACTGGTCAAAGAAATAATTTAACGTCGCACCCTGACGCCTTTTCCAACGCCACGTGGGGGCGGGAAGGCACCTCTGTGAGTGGTCACCGAAGGAATGTAAGGTCGCACCCCTCCCCCTTCTCCAACCCTATGTAAGGACCAAAAGACACCCTAATGAGTGGTCAAAGAAATAATTTAAGGTTGCATGTAGACTCCAAATTGAAGAAATTCTTGGAATTCAAGGAATTCATAGAGTTCGTGGAATTCACGGAATCCAAGGAATTCATGGAATTAAAATTTTTTAAACTTTTCTTCAACATCTTATGAGGAGGGGGACTGGAAGGCACCCCTGCAACTGTGCACAGAAATAATAATTATCAAACCTCTACCTCTTTCCAAAGAATCGTGGGGGCGGGAAGGCATCTCTGTGACTGTTCACAGAAATAACATTTTTCCAATGATTTTTAGTCTGAAAAACAAACTAGCAAGATGACTGATATTGAGGATCGAACAGTAGCGGTCAACAGATTTGGAAAAAAATAATTTGTAAATATCTTCTTCTTGCAGTCTAGGCACTATCTTTAAAATATGCTTTTTAAAAAAACTTGTAAAAAAATTATCGGTACCGACAATTTTTTTACCGTTTCCGGCTTTGTATACACGACCTTGCATGAATACATATTGTTTTAATTTTGCAGCAAATGTTTTATTTGATTGGTAAAATTAAATAATTATTCATAAGAAATAAATATGTATTTTTAAATTAAACTTTTATTTATTTAGTTGGAAGAGTGTTTTTTTAGAGGGCAACGATCCTCCCAATTTCATTCTAAATCCGAAAAAAGGAATTCCCTATTATTACCTTTTTTCGATTTTAACTGTCGCAGGTTTTGTTTAAATATTTTCCGTTCGAAAATTTAAAAAAATTTACTTTTGCAATAATAACTGGGTTTAAAAGAAAAATTTAACCCACTGCTTATTATGCTAAAACCTTTTTATATTACGGTAACCCTCAAAAGTACATACAGGTATTAAGCTCAGTGGAGTAAAGATAATAAAATAAAAGTGAAAAGTCCAGTCGAGTCCTGTTCGGATGATTGCAACGAGTTTTATTAATTTTTCAAGTTCTTTTAACTGATTGCAAATATGTTATAAAATGTTTATAAAACAGCACGACCTGGACATAAGACATGGAAAAATGTATTCTGTTTAAGTATTATAATCCCACGGGTAATTCCACAGATTTGTAAAAATATCAGCCGAAATTGTGCTGACCATGTCAGCGTTTTAACTAGCAATTTTTGTCGAATAATTGTTACCTGCTTCCGCTCCATCAATAAAAGTATTATATTTTTCCTATCCGACAATTACGTGAATTTTCATTTTTTCGGCAATAAGAAGTCTAGACGATATCCTCTTACAAATCGAAATTTTTAACAACAATTCACGATAAAAAGTTTTTATATGATCGAATGCTTTATTTTTTTTTCAAGAGATGATTTCAAGAGATGTGAAAAAAATTAAGCAAATGAATTCGCTAATTTTTAGAATTAACGCAACTGCACTTAACCACGATAAATAATTCATTAAATTAAAAAATTAATTGTCATACGTGCATGTCGTTACAAGCAATTTCAGACCTTGAAAATATAAATCAGTAAATTAGAAGAAATAAAATGGAATTATCATACAAAGAAGTCACCAAAGTTTCAAAGCCCTATGTTTTTGCCGAGTTACAGTCATATCTCATTTTAATTAGAAAGTTCTTGTTGACACTTTAAATGAGCTCCATCCCTTTCATTATCTACCTCCTCGCTTTTGATGCAAAAAAAAATATTTTTGACGCTTAAAAAAATTAAACTGCTTTACAATCGCGAATTCAAAACTATAATTATAAATTGAAATTCTAGATATTTTGAACATGATAGATATGATTGATAAGTATCATATCATGTAGTATTGAGGGCTATCTAAAGTGATTAAGTACAGTATTTTACTAAAAAGTGTGATTTCTGTCCAAAAGAAATCATGGCCATTTTTGTTGTTAAAGATTAAAGAATTTTAAATTATATGAGCCTTTAAAGCTAAATTATTCTAAGAGCGTTGAAAAAGATTTGCTTTCTAATTTGGAACCTGCAAAATTATTAAATTCAAACTTATTTAAAAAATTAAATTATTCTTGAATTATGACTGTGAAACTAATTGTAAGTTATTGAAAACTATTATTAATTTTCAAATTGTACACCATGATTTTTGTAATACAGTAGATCGAATTCATTTAAAATCAGGCAGGTTCTAAACTTGAACTTGCAGAATCTCTCGGGGACGAAATATGTTGTTTTTTAGAGAAAGTTAAGTGATACGTATTTTTGTGATTTATGACAAAATTTTTTTACGGAATTATGCGTATTTGAATTTTTGGCTTTGTTTTTCAAAAAAACCCTAATTTTTCCTTCAAACTTACATAAATTTTGACACATTTTCTGATTTTTATTATTTATCCATTCAGATTCTTCATTAGAGTCTTCAGGATCCAAAGAGAAATCATTGTCTGTTGTAGATAATTTAAGAGCACAATCGTGTTTAGCAATTTGGGCCATGTAAGCAGTTTTGATATCACCTTCATCAATTTCCATCTTTAGCAGGGACGTACTTTTCAATTTAGTTACAAAAGTTAAAATGAATGAAGAAATTTTAGAATTTTAATTGTTCATTTATATGAGAAATTTAAAAAATAGTTTAAGGGAATAGAAACATATAGGCAATTTTTGCGAATGAGGGAAAACCTCACTTTTTCTACTTTCTAAAATATTTTAAACAAATTTCGTATATATAAGTAAGAAATTTTATAAGTTTCATGTGGCCTAAACCATTTTCAAGATCAAGAGAATTTTCTTGCTTATGCAAATTAAATTTTTGCATTTTTCTCGGAAACGGTGCAAGATATCATAAATGAGTAAAAAAACTTTTTGTATAACACTCTTAGCTGTGCAACATATTTTGTACACATTTTTTGTATCTATTGTTGTTTGCAAGAAAAATGGAAGAATATGATTTTATGAAAAAAAAATTTGCTAGCCACAAATGTTATTTAGCCCGCATAAAATTCACAACTTATTTTCCTCATGATAGTACAAATTGTACAAAAAAAACGCAAAACTTTTGAGTGTCCGTTTTTAGACAAACTCGACCAGCTTCTAGACATAAATCTGAAATATCTTAATTAGGTCGAAAGTTATGTAAGTTTAAAGAAAAAATTTTTTTTTGTTTTGTTGAAAAAAAAGCCAAAAATTCAAATACGCATAACTCCGTAAAAAAAATTTTGTCACAAATCGTAAAACTACGTTTCGCCTAAATTCTTCTAAATAACTTAAAAATCAAGGCGTACAACGTACAACTTCATGCTGGAGATAATTTTACACGATATCAAACTGACTGATCATAGAAAAAGTAGAGTGATAACAAACACCCAAAACCCAGACAAGCTTTAATGTCGATATAATAAATAAATCGGTTAATTATTATATGTTGGGGTTTAATATCGCTTTTTCAAATTTTGTACATAAATCTTCATAAGTTTCATCAGAGTTATGTCAACAATTTTAGTTTGTTGAAACATTCGATTTTCGCTATTTTTAAAAAGTTTAGAATTTGTTTAGGTGTTAATTTGCCTTCTAAGAATAATCGCAAATGTTGAAACAAATTGAAATAATGATGATTTGTAAATAATTTATATAAAAAAACTCAAAAAGCGTTTAAATCTCAATATGACGTAAAATTAAAATTTTTGTATGGTCTTCGGATTTAAAAAAAAAGTTGTTGTGAATGTTATAAACAAAGTAATTTTCGGATTCGGAAATAAACAAAACAACTGCATTTCACCAGAACATATTTCGATGAGGTTATTTTTAAATTATTTTTTGAACCATTACAACATTTACTGCTATTTGTTACCTTTGTTGCTACGAGACAATAATAAACGAAAAAATGGACTATTTCTTTCTATTTCCATTACTGCAAATTGTTTAAACAAAAGAACCAAACGAGAATTTATCGAATCTAGGGGTGCCTTCAATTTTTTTATACGACTTTCAGTTTTGTTTTAAATTAATTATATAAGTTTCAAATCCATATTTGTACAACTTCAAGATCGTGAGATTTGAGTCAATCAACAGTTCAGAACATTTGCGATCCTGTATGCTGGTTTTGAGCTAAATTTGAATCAATTAATAAAATCGTTTAATTAAAGTGTTTAAATTGTTATGATTTTGCATAGCAACGTTATGATAAGAATCTTTATTACACAAATACATGAATACATATATATGCACAAAATAATTTTCTATCATGCGACTTTGAAGGAAGCAGGAAACTACTTTATAAAAAAATGAAAGGAAACAAAAATTCAGAAATTGTCAACATGAGAAATAGTAGGGGGGAAATGGTATATGA
>NC_046664.1:6245734-6251908 GCF_010883055.1 Belonocnema kinseyi | reverse complement strand
CCCATCCACACACTACTCCTTTCCCCTGCCGAGTGAGTCACGCCTACCCCGAAAGGGAAATGGCTTAATGGTGTAATAATAATAATAATAATAATAATAACTATTTAATGAGAAAACCTTCTTTCTCCAGAATTGACAAGAATGGGTTATTTAACTCTACTATAGAAAAATAAAAATTCTGGATTATACGTTATCGTCCGGTAAAATTGGTTAATTGTATTAAAAAATTTGATTAAAAAAATTAATATATTTTAGCTATTTTAAATAAATAATCTTAATTTTTTTCATTAGTATCAAAACTTAATAATTATACAACGAATTCTCATGAGGATAGGTTACTAGAAGATCGCAATTATTGTTGAATTTGAAAAAAAATGTGTACAGGAATGTATGGTTTGATTCTTTTCAAACAGTTCAACCTAGTTTTCTTTAGACAGGTTTAGTACGCTATGTCACTGTTCTTCAGGTTTCTCATTTCCATAACCACCTTCCAATGAATTAAAATATATATATCAAGCCCTAAATAAATTAGTATCTTTCCAGTAAGGGTAGTTTCCCACTAACGAAATAGGAAGTTTTTCAAATAGACAAATTTTTAATTTTTGACTAACATTCAGAGATTCACTTTTCTGTAATTAAATTGGTAGAGGGAGCTCTGCCAGTGTATTGTAACATAAGGTTATTGTACATTATTACTATTCTAAGAACACTGGAAAGGTGTGATTTTTCGCCCCCACAAAACGTTCCAAGGGGGTAGGGTTTTAAATAATATTTTGTCTCTAATCGGTCAAAGGGGTGCCTTTCCAATCCCCACGAGATGTCGGAATATGGTAGAGGTTTGATGAACATTTTTTCTTCTAGCGGTCAAAGGTTTGCCTTCACGCTCCCCTGAGACTTTGGAAATGGGTATGCATTTGACTAAAATTATTTCTGTGACTATTTACAGGAGTACCTTCTCTCCCTCATTTTACGCTAAAAAGGGGTAGGTGTTTCACAAAAATTATTTTTGTAACCGGTGAAAGGGGTATTCACGCCCCACGAGACGTTGAAAAGGGGTAGAGATTTCACCAACATTATTTCTCTAACCGGCCAAGTAAGTGCTTTCCCACCCCAACGAGACCTTGGAAAGGGGTAGGTTTTTGAAGAAATTATTTCTCCAAGTAGTAAAAGGACTACCTTTTCGTTCCCTCGAGACTTTGGAAAGGTGCCAGGGCTGGACCCCTATAACAAAATGACTCTTACATTACATTACCTTACTCTAATATGTCTGGAAGTACCTTCGGTATGCTAAAAATATGATTTTTTGCCAGTACCGGCAGAGAAATTGATTGCTGGTACCTGGCAGAAAAATAGTTCGCCGCCACCAGTCGGGAACTTTTTTGTCGGTACCGGCAGTCTATCCTCTCTTCATTAAATTTGATTAAATTTGTTGAATTTTAACAGTAAATAGGAAAATTTGACTTTCAGATTCATAGACGCCTGATCCAAAATAGTTAAAGGCAATTTTGCCTCTCTTCTTAAAAGCAGCAACAATTCAGTCTCTTGAATTATTTTCGTATCTCGTACTATTAGGTTCGAATTTTGATCCATAAAATAGTTAAAGGAAATTTACTATGTCTTTTTAAAAGCAACGGTGATTCGTTCTCTTTATTTGTTTTCGTATTTTGTGCTTTGTTTGGCAACAAACGTTCCTGCACAAGAAAATAGTTATAATTAGTTCAAGCCCTTTTGAGAAATTTCTGCTACCTTCATAAACTACAAAAGCCACACGTTTAAGTTAAATCGACTTAGACTTTTTTCAAAAATTTTGTGCGGTGTTATTTGAATTTTTTCTTTTTCAGAAGTATTTGTTAATTAATCTTTCCTTTTGAGCCCTAAAAAATGCGATAAAGCACTTTAATACAATTCATGCAGATAACTTTTTGATGCAATTCTAATTTTTCCATACGTAATAAGAACTGGAAAACTGAATTATTTGAGAACTCACGTACAGTCGAATACATATTATTTTTATTTCGCAATTATTTTTACATTATGTTTCCCAAGATTACGGTCAGTATATATATATATATATATATTCTGTTTTCTGCTACTTCTCTATAAGTTGAAAATGAGTACCTTCACCACATAAAAAATCTTTCTCCCTTGCGCTTTATCTTCATATCTGATTGGTTGTCTCCTTTTGTTAATGAGAACTCTGAATAGGTATATACGTAAGTGTTTCCATATTAAAAAATTTGTATTTAAAAGTAAATAGTGGGATCAACGCGAGAAGGGGAAGTCACGAAAAGTGCTAGTGCTATAGGCAGGATTGTAACCTGTTATCATGTTTATCTTGCGAGGCAGTTTGAATGAGTTTCTCATCATCGTCTGAATATTCAAATCCAGAAAAGTTGTTTTCCAAATTTTTCAAAACTTTTTCTATTCTGCATAATGAGGAGAGCAGTTATATTCTCCTTTGTACTACTAGGTAAGGGACATTTATAAAATCAGCAAATAAATCTCATTAAGTTCAGTCCATACTTAAGGCCATGTTCCGAGTGGGTCAGGTGACCAGATTCCTAACTTACCGACACCTTTTCTTTTTCCCAACTTATTTTCAAACGAAACGCCACATCGAGTTGAAAATTTGAGAAACTAAATAAGAAGCACTAATAGACATGTGTCTGGTCCTAAGTTTTTCGAATGACGACAAAAGTTTTTTTTGTAAACAAATTTTTTTTTATTTTTTCATAATTATAAAAATTTATGACCAGACACATGTTTAATAGTGCTTCTTATTTTGTTTCTCAAATTTTCAACTTGATGTGGCGTTCAGTTTGAGAATAAGTTTGGAAATAGAACAGGTGTCGGTAAGGTAGGAATCTGGTCACGTGACCCACTCGTCACATGCTCTTAAGGGCATATGACACAGCTAAATACCTATATTACCGACGACAGTTTTTCAGTTCACTGAATGTTTTTTTGAACCTAAGAACTTTTTTTGTAAATAAAATATCGAGCTGAAGCTTTGGGAAATGTATTACAGTGCAATAAAGTACGTTTAGGTACTGCATTTTGGTAGGAACTTCACTGAAAATTATTTCATCTATTTTCTGAACCTCAACATTTTTTGAACGTTTGAACTTTTTTTATACATAAAATATCGGTCTCAAACTTTGAGAAATGCAAGAACCGAAAGAAAACTACGTTAAAGTACAAAGTTTAATAATTAAAGATGTAAAAAAAAATATTTCAACAATCAATTCCAACGGCATCAGCCGGTAACGTTGTACACAAAAATACGAAACCTGGCGGCCACTAGACGAGGCTCTAGAGAGTGCGTATTTTCGTGTACAATGTTACCGGCTGATGCCGTTGGAATTGATTGTTGAAACATTTTTTTTTACATCTTTTATTATTAAACTTTGTACTTTAACGTAGTTTTCTTTCGGTTCTTGCATTTCTCAAAGTTTGAGACCGATATTTTATGTATAAAAAAAGTTCGAACGTTCAAAAAATGTTGAGGTTCAGAAAAAAGATGAAATAATTTTCAGTGAAGTTCCTACCAAAGTGGAATACCTAAATGTACTTTATTGTACTCAAATACATTTCTCAAAGTTTCAGCTCGATATTTTATTTACAAAAAAGTTCTTAAGTTCAAAAGAACATTCAGTGAACTGAAAAACTGTGATCGTAATATAGGTATTTAGCTGTGTCACATGCTCTTAATTGAAAATTTCTGAACTTTAAAATATTTGATGGGATGAAGACATCAATAGTGAGCCACGTAAGCCCCTTGAGTTGTATAAAAAGTGATTGTGTATAAACTACGGAGCTGCCAGATCGTGGATGAAATTTACCCCCACCATACCTACCGTTTGGGAGCCGCAAAACAGAAGGTGCATGATTACCACTGTGAGTTCGTGTGTAAGCCGAAAATGCACGATTTGACTTCGGTTTTCTGCTGTACGATGATTGTCGATCTGATAGCTACGGGAGACTTCGGTGGTCTTCTATTTATATCTCGAACCTCATTTGAAAGAAATGGAAGAAATTGGCGAATTTAATGTTTCGCGTGATTCTTCATTTCATGCATGAGTCAATTTTGAGGTTATGTTTTTCATGTATATATAGTATGAGTATTATTACTATTGTACGTATTATTAATGTTAATATTATAATTATACAATATAACAGTAATTTTAGTTAATAGTTGACTAACTTTTAATACAAATAGTTAAATTTTCAACTAAAACAATTAGTTTTCTGTACGAAAAATTTGCTAGATTTGTTTTAAACAAAATATATAAATTTTTAAACAAAAAGTTGAATGTTTAATCAAAAGGCTGAATTGTATAAGAAAAAATGCATTTTTAATCAAATACATGAACCTTGCACTCAAGAAATTTATTTAACAAAGCGGTTCCACTTTCAACCAGAAAAATTGAAAAAAAAATAGTCGAAATTTTTTTAAATTTCTTTAAATTATTGAAAATAATTGAAAATTTCTTGAAATGTTTTAAAAGAGCCTAAGATATTTAAAATCCTTTAAAATCTCTTGAAATTTTACAAAGCTCTTGAAAATTCCTTGCAATTTTAAAAATACCCTAAAATATTTTTAATCTTTTTAAATCTTTCTAAATTATTGAAAACTCCTTGGAATCTAGTTAAATATCCTAAGATGTATCAAATCCTTTAAAAGCTCATATCAAATTACTGTAATCAATTAAAAATTCCTTGGAACCTTGTAAAATACTCTCAAATATTTCGAAACCTTCAAAATCTTTTGAAAAATCTTGACATCTTTTAAAGATTTTTAATATACTTTGGAATTTTTTTAAAACAACCTTGCTATAATTATTAAAGTTCTTTGAAATTCCTTAAAATTAGAAGAATAGAATAAAAATTGCTTGACATCTTTTAAAACATTCTTAAATATTTAAAATGCTTAAAAATCTATAGAAATCTATTGAAAATTTTTTAGAGCTCTTGAAAATTCCTTGAAATTTTAAAAATACCCTGAAATATTTCATATCTTTTAAAATCTTATATTAAATTGCTGTAATCAATTGAAAATTCCTTGGAATCTTTTGAAAACTCCCTTAAATTTTTAAAATCCTTACAAATCTTTTGAAAAATATTGAAATTTTTAAAAGCTCTTGAAAATATCTTTAAATTAAAAAAAAAACGAATAAATGTTTCAAATTCTTTAAAATTACATACTAAATTATTAACATCATTTTAAAATTCCTTAAAATCTATTAAAATATCCTAAAATATATGAAAGCCTTTAAAACCTCATATTAAATTACTGTAATCAATTAAAAATTCCTTGACATCTTTTAAAACATCCTCAAATATTTAAATTCCTTACAAATCTTTTGAAATCTCTTGAAATTTTTTTAAAGCTCTTGAAAATATCTTAAAATTTCTAAAATACCATGAAATATTTCAAATCCTATAAAATATCATACCAAATTATTAAAATCACTTAAAAATTCATTTACTAGGCAGTCTGATAAGTCTCTGAAAAATGAAACACGGAGACGCTTTTTAGGCCAGGTCTGGTGAATACGGTGGCTGAGGAACCAATTCGAAGCCGATTTCATGCAATTTTGCTTGTGCAACTAAGCATGAATGAACAGGCGCATTGTCGTGATGATAAAGCGGTTTTTTCTTTTTCAAATGCGGTCGTTTTTCGGCGATTTCGATTTTCAATTGGTCCAATAATGATGAATAGTGTGCTCCGGTTATGGTTTTACCTTTTTCAAGATAGTCCACGAATATTATGCCATATGCATCCCAGAATACGGAGGCCATAAGCTTTCCGACCCATTGATGCGTTTTTGGGCGCTTCGGAGCACTTTGGCCCGGTGGAACCCACTGTTTTGCCTGTTGCGTTGACTCAGGAGTGTAGTAGTGGATCCAGGTTTCATCCATGGTTATGAATCGGCGCAAAAACTCGGTCGGCTTACGCGAAAATAATGCCAAATTCTGCTGGGAAGTTGTCACACGACTTCGTTTTTGGTCCACTGTGAGCAAACGCGGCACCCCTCGCGCGCAGAGCTTCTTCATGCCCAAAACTGAATACACGATATTGCCCACATGTTCCAATGATATGCCTACAGCATTAGCTACCTCTCTCAATTTCACTTTGGGATCATTCAACATCATATCATGGATTTTTTCGAC
>NC_046664.1:6215947-6245634 GCF_010883055.1 Belonocnema kinseyi | reverse complement strand
AGTCCGGGTAATACTTATCCAGCTTGGCCTTGGTCTCGGATATCGTTTTCTTGCGAAGATAGTAGTGTTTGATCAAAACTCGAAATTCAGATTTTTCCATATCAAAAAAAACTCGGAGGTTAGTCTCTTCTCAGTGCTGTAACTTGTAAATGCGTAAACATAAATGGCTGAAGTTCTGACAGGCGTCATTTGAAGGATCAAGCTCGACGAAAATGGTTCACATTAGTGAATACTAATGCCATCTCTTAGAATTTTCAGGTACTTATCAGACTGCTAGTGAATCTATTAAAATATCCTAAAATATATCAAATCCTTTAAAATCTTTTGAAATCTCTTGAAAATTCCTTGAAAAGTTAAAAAAGCCCTAAAAAAATATACATATAATTTTATAATTATATACAAAAATCGTTTTAGAAATAGTTAAACTTTAATTCGAGTAATTTGTATTAAAACTTTAATAGTTTAACTAATCTACAAACAGTTAAATTTTTAATGTTTTAAAATTTTTCTGTTTTCTAAATTTCAGTCTGAAATAATTTCCTTCAGAGATTGTCCAATTAAAAAAAAATGGATTTAAATTTTGAACGCATTGAATTTATTTATGATTATTAATCTTTTATAAATAAACTTCCAAGTTTGCAATTCTAAATTTGAGGACTTGAATCCCATCGAGTTGACAATTATTCATATTTCATAGTTGAAAATGTTTGAAAATAAAATTTCGAAAGTTAGGACTTTTTATTTGTTTCATTTTCCAAACTCTAATCTACAAACATTGCAATATTTAACGTTTTGAAACTTTTCTCTTTTGTTAAATTTCAAGCTGAAGCTTTACAAAATGTCAAGAGATTGAAAAATATTTTCAAAGATTTTAAATATTTGAGGATGTTTTAAAAGGTGTGAACGAATTTTCAATTTATTTTTAAAATTTACATAAATTTCAAAGAATTAAAAAAATTTTAGAAGGCTTTTTTTATATTCCAAAGTAATTAAGAAAGCCTAAAAAAAAGTCCTAGGCATTTTACAAGATTTTGAAGGATTTGAAAAATTTGTGAGAATTTTAAAGATTCCAAGGAATTTTCATCGATTACAGTAATTTAATATGATATTTTGAAGGATTTGAAATATTTCAGGGAATTTTCAAGGGATTTTCATGAGCTTTAAAAAATTTTAAGAAATTTCAAAAGATTTTTAAGGATTTTCAATATTTATGAATGTTTTAAAAGATGTCAAGTAATTTTCAATGTTTTTTTTATAATTTGAAGGCAATTCAAAGGATTTTAGTAGAGTTATTTAAAAAAATTCCAAAGTACTTTAGAAATCTTTAAAAGGTGTCTATGTGTTTGAAAAGATTTTCGAGGTTTCAAATACTTGAGAGTATTTAAAAAGGCTCCAAAGAATTTTTAGTTGATTACAGTAATTTAATATAAGATTTTAAAGGATTTGAAATATTTCAGGGGATTTTTAAAATTTGAAGGAATTTACAAGAGCTTTAAAAAATTTAAAAGATTTCTACAGATTTTTAAGCATTTTAAATATTTAAGAATGTTTTAAAAGATTTCAAGAAATTTTCATCCTACTTTTCTAATTTTAAGGAATTTCAAAGAATTTTAAAGAAGTAGTTTAAAAATCTTAAAAAAAGAGGTCAAGGTATCTTAAAATATTTTGAAGGTATTGCAATATTTGAGAGTATTTTAAAATGTTTCAAGGATTTTCAGTTGATTACCGTGATCTAATATGAGATTTTGAAAGATTCAATATATTTTATGATATTTTAATAGATTGCAAGGAATTTTTAATTGATTTCAATAATGTAGTATGATATTGTAATAGATTTGAAATATTTTAGGGTATTTTAAAATGTTTTAGGCATTTTCAAGAGATTTCAAAATATTTTAAAGGATTTTAAATATTTGAGGATGTTTAAAAAGATTTCCCTGAATTTTTAATTCATTTTTATAAATTAAAAAAATTTGAAAGAATTTTAATAATTATAGCAAGGTTGTTTAAAAAAATTCCAAAGTATATTAAAAATCTTTAAAAGATGGCAAGATTTTTCAAAGAATTTTAACTATTTTTTTCAATTTTTCTGGTTTAAAGTACAACTGTTTCGTGAAAAATTTAGTTTTCTTTTGGTTGATGATTTATCAATTTAGTTGACAAAATTTGTTTTCTGAAAATTTAACTATTTTGTAGAATCTTTTTTTTGGTTTCGTTTAAAAATTAATTTCTTTAAACTACAAGAAAATTATACTTCGTGGAAAATAAATTTCTTGTGTGCAAAGTTCATGTATTTGATTAAAAATGCCTTTTTTTCTTATACAATTCAGCCTTTTGATTAAAAATTTAACTTTTTGTTTGAAAATTTTAATATTTTGTTTAAAACAAATTTAGCAAACTTTTTGTGCAGAAAACTAATTGTTTTAGTTGAAAATTTAACTATTTGTATTAAAAGTTAGTCAACTATTAATTAGAATTAATGTTATATTTCATAATTATAATATTAACATTAATAATATGTACAAAAGTAATGAAACTCATACTATATATACCTGAAAAACATACCCTCAAAATTGACTCATGCATGAAATGAAGAATCACGCGAAACATTAAATTCGCCAATTTCTTCCATTTCTTTCAAATGGGGATCGAGATATAAATAGAAGACCACCGAAGTCTTCCGAAGCTTTCAGATCGGCAATCATCGTACAGCAGAAAACTGAAGTCGAATCGTGCATTTTCGGCTCACACACGAACTCACAGTCGTAATGATGCACCTTCTGTTTTGCGGCTCCCAAACGGTAAGTATGGTGGGGGTAAATTTCATCCACGATCTGGCAGCTCTGATAAACTAGAAAGCATCGTAAAAACAATTGAATGCATATGACAAAGAGAGAATACTGAAAAGACACAAAATCCAAAATTTTCACCCCCTCTCCTTTTTTAAACATTTGTCCAACGGAGGAAATTTTGTCTGTATATAACATCGTCTAATAGAAATATATTTTTTATAGCGGGTTGAAACACACTGTTTGCATCCCAAGTGTTGAAACATTTTGCTTCAGCTCTTGAGTAGATGAGGCAGGTAGGTAAGGTCTGTAGGTACCTAAACTCGAATTTTCAATAGATTTTCTATGAAAATAATGCATTACTGAAATGCAGACTTAGCTTTGCTCGGGCGGCAAACTTCATCCCTATGGCCTATGCAAGTGAAATACAGATGCCTGGTGATAATAACAAAGATACAAGTATGTAAAAATCACTCATTAAAATATTTTCATTTATTTACAATAATTGAGACTCTGGATTCTATAACCCTGCATAAAATTTGCCTAGCCGCTTTAAGCCGCTCGCGTTGGCCCCTGATAACTTGAAAATCAGTTTTCGAAAATTTAACTTTTTAAAATATCACTTTGTTCTTGACATTATGCGCAATTGAAAATTCATTGGTTTTGTTAAATACAAATGTCAGAACTTTTTTGGGTAAGCAGTAACAAAATAATGTTAGACAATTTTCAAATGCTTCGTTTATCGAGGGGATTTTAAGTAAGCCCAATATGCCAGTGAAAGAAATGTTTATTAGGATATAATAAAGTTTTCTGAAAAGTATTCCCTTAATTGAATTCTTTGTTAACAAAATATAATCATTCAAATATCATTGGTCGAACGCGTGAGAGGTGATAACTTCGGAGCTAGCATCATTTTAGTCTATTTGAACCAAAGTCTATTTGAACCAAATAGTTTAAATTTCTACCAATAGCTAATTTTTTCCTTAAAAGATTCTTTACAACTTGATTTTTCTAGTTTCATTTAGAACTAAACTTGTTAGTAATTATACCACTTATAAGTTAAAAATTGTTTCGCAGATATTCAGTACTTTTTAGAAAAACAGCATAAATAGAGTTAGTAGAAAATGTTATAAAGAACATAATAAATCGATACAGTATTGTAGAGATTAAATAAAAATTAGGGCTAGTTTCTGAAGTGTAAATAAAGCGGAAAACTTAGACCTACTATTTTTAAGTGAATAATTACGCCTCAAACTATTCTTTTTACAGTAAATTCATATTTCTTTTTCAAAATTTTTCAGACTTCTCAATGTGGCTACATTTTCTGATTTTATAAATTAAGTTAAAAATTCAGTAATGTGCTTGACTTTATACTGAAAACATCCTTAATATTATTAATGCATTACTCAATAAAAAAAGGTGTTTCCTTTATTTCCAGTAGTTTACAGTAGTATATACATACAAAATATGCCCTAAAATTTACTTATGCACATTTTTACGAAATAAAAATAATTAAGAAAATAGCCTTCAAAATCAATAATTTATTTTTTATTCACTTTCATAAGTATTGAAATTGTGACCATCATAGGAAGTATTTAAAAATACCTTGTTTTTCTTTGTTAGTATTATTAGTCACATTTTTTTCAAATCTTATTCTGTTTCTACTTCCAGTTAGAGTTTATGGCAAACTCGACGACATTTAATTTTTTAACTATTCATTTTCATTTTTTATAGATATATTTATTCAGGAATAAAATTCAAGGTTCTCTTAATTTTAAGAAATGTGTAATGCTTCCCTGGCTAATCTTCAAACTGAATGTTGATACTGCTTGCCCAAAAAATGTATACCTTTTTCATTTAACAAAACAAATGAATTTTCAATTGCACATTATCTCAAGGAGGACAGTTTGAAGGACAAGTTCTTAAATTTTAATCTTGAAATATTAAGAACTTTGTTTTTTGGAGCGAGTTGAATTGAAAATATTTTGTAAATTTGCTTCTCTGAAAAATTAACTTTTTTTAAATTTTTAACAAATCGGTAAAACATGAAACTTTTTTTCTGAAAGCAAAAAGATGCGCTGGCAAATTTCTTGCAAAGTGACATGTTAAAAAGTTGAATTTTCGAAAACTGATTTTTAAGCCGTTAGGAGCCACCTCGAGACGCCTAAGGCGGCCAGCTAAATTTTATGCGGGGTTATAGAATCAGGACTCAATTTTAATAAGCTAAAAAGAATTTAAAATAAGATATCAAACTCTTTATTTTTGCATTAAAAACTATCGGGAGCTCAAAAATCGATTTTTTGATCATGAAAAATGTCTGTTTTTTTTTAAATTTTCAATGTGTAGTTTTCCAGTGTTCTGTATTGCTCAAAACATAGATTTTTTCACTTAAACCACCCTAAAAGAGGTGGAGATTAGAATTACTGTCCTGAAGGATCAAGAAATCATTCT
Source organism: Belonocnema kinseyi (assembly GCF_010883055.1). Taxonomy (NCBI): domain Eukaryota; kingdom Metazoa; phylum Arthropoda; class Insecta; order Hymenoptera; family Cynipidae; genus Belonocnema; species Belonocnema kinseyi. Next base: position 6,240,394 of record NC_046664.1, on the reverse strand, counting down.
TTGAGAGTTGAAAAATACTTCGCTTTAGTATTTCCTATATTTTTGTAAAATAATAATATATGCTAATAATTATTTCTCAGTGGAAGCTTCTAACGTGTCCCCTAAGGGTTTACATTTTTCTTACACCTTCTTTATTCCTTTACACACCCTCCACACACTTACTTGGTGGTGGAAGGGGGACCTACAGTTTAAGGTGGGTTCCGAACCACCAAGAGCAACAGCCTTAAGTACTTAGAGAAAACCTTTTTCTCTAGAGGTACCGGTCCCACGACTCTCCGGAGAAGAACAACTCCCTTGCTAGGCTAGTGTTCACCGCATGGGCCACCGAGACTCTTCCAGAGTGCGAGGCGGGAATCGAACCCGCAAGCCGAAGGAGTGGGTCCAAAGCCTACGCTTTAGCCCCCACGACCATCATCCCACTCTTAATAATTATTTCTCATTACCCCAATAAAATTTCATGGATGGAAGATAGTGGATGGATTTCTGTATCGGTACTGCCCGAATCCCCTAGTAGATCTGGTAGTCAAAGACTTAGAGGCCTGGAAGTTGTTAGTGCCAGCGGAGAGAAGACAAGAAGTGGTCAAAGACAGCACTGGAATTCGAATACCTAATAGTATTCGAAAACCAATCTAATCAATGGTTGGAATTGTCGCCCATGAGAAGGGCTAATGCCGAGACAATTATCAAAATTTTTGAAGACCATATTCGGAACAAATGGGGAGGGGACTGGAAGTACTCGTGTCGGACAACGGAACAGAATACGTAAACCAAGCGTTTCAAGGGTTGGAAGAGACCTACAAAATTCAACACTCGTTTACTTCGTTGTACCATCAAGAGTTGTACCCTGTGGAATGAGTGAGCCAAGTTCTCCAAAATTATGATATCAACGAACGTATATCAGTACCTTCGGCAGTGGGAAGTGTTCTGTAAGAATTTCAGGTTCGCCTATTGCGATCTGAAATACAGCGATACGCCATCTGGTAGCTAAATTTGGCACTAAAATAACGGGGTCGTTTTTAAAAGGCTGTGTGTCATTCTGGTGATATACAGAGTAGAATTCAAACATATTTTTTCGAATGCTACGATTTAAATGATCAAATTAAAAAAAATGCCCCATAGTACAGAAATAAACGATCTAGGTACAAAATTCAGTTCGAGGAAAAGCAAAGTAAAAGAATTCTCTTCAACAATTTTTCTTGCCTAAAAAAGGTTTTGTTAAAGTGGTTCTGGAGCAAAATATATTTTCTAATATTTTGAATTTATAAATCATTTAGATATACAATTTGAGTCATCTTGATTGTCTATGATTTTATTTTATAACCTCAAAAATGTAATGGGAACTAAACACAAGTTCTCCAAAATACATGAAGCAAAATCGTTTTTATTGAGCATACTCAATTATGATCTGCAAATGTATTTTTTGTAGATTTCAGTGCAGTGAAAAGGTACTTAAAACTGGTACCGCAAACTGGGCGATTGTAAACAAAAAGCAATTGGCTTAATGCTCGTTTGGTCATCTGTCTGTTTTACATAAAATAATATGTGTCCAGCATGTAACACCTTTTCTCCTTCCACAAAATTTCTACACGAAGGAGTGAATAACGTAAATTTACCAATTTCAACAATGATGAGTGACATCTTTAACATACTAAGCACGAAAAACGATTAAAATTCACTAACAACACAATGTATCAGTTGCAAAGTGACCCCGTTGTCGCTGGCCATCTTTGTTTCACCTCCCCTTCTGACTCATGATTTCAGATTCCAATAATACGGCCATGCATAGCATGACTGCGGTTAGCCTGGCTTACTTGAACCTGAGTAGAAAACTAAGCCTTATAATAACACGCCGAATTCTAGAAGAACCACGATAATTGACTCTACCAGACCACCAGAAGTTAAGACAGAGAATGGTTAAATTGAAGGAGCTTCAGGATTTAATCTTCTTATGCCAAAAAAATCTGTTCGACTGATAAAAAGTACATTACAAAAAAATGTGGCGACAAGCAGTGTTTAAAGAGACAGACAGGGTTATGCACAAAGCCCAGGAAAAATCTGAAGTCCAAAAAAGGGTAACGAGAGGATTTGGGGCAAAAGATGGGACCTTACGTAGTAGCCGCATTGTAGGACCTTTATTATATGAGTTAGGGACGGAATACGGACAGTTGGTAGAAAATTTTCGCATTTTTATGCGATTTCAGTCAGTTAGAAAAACAGACATTATGAAATCATTGATTAATTCAATTTCAATTAAAGGAATTAATTAATTGATATAATCACAAGAAATTGAAAAAAAGATTAATGAAAATCAAATAATATTGGCAGTACCCTGGCAGACCGAAGGAACCGAATGGAGCCTCTACAAAGTACCCGTAAAGACCCCATTAAATTCCTTTTTAAAATACTCAAAAAAACAGAAAAATGAACTTTTAAATTATTGAAATTCGAATTCTACGTGAAAATTCCCTATAGAAGGTCACGGAATAATCGCAATAGTTTTTTTTTGCAACGGTAAAAAGTTGTAAAAAATAAAAGACGTATAACGCCTGTTGACTGCTACACTTCAAACGCATCGCCAGTAAGTAGTAGTCAACAGGCGTTATACGTCTTTTATTTTTTTAAACTTTTCACCGTTGCAAAAAAAACTATTGCGATTATTCCCTGACCTTCAATAGGGAATTTTCACGTAGAATTCGAATTTCAACAATTTAAAAGTTTATTTTTTTTGTTTTTTTTTTTTTAGTATTTTAAAAAGGAACCGTATGGGGACCCAATGGGGGTTTTACGGGTACTTTGTAGAGGCTCCTTTCGGCTCCTTCGCTCCACCAAGGTAATAATGTGAATCTTTACATTCTATGCATTTACACCGCATTTTTCTAAGAAACTTAGTTTAAAGACTGTATTTTCAAAAAAAATTTCCAAATATATAATCCTTAATCTATAAGTAGAGTGTTTCTAAATATTTGTGCATAGGTCTGACTTTTATTCTTTATTTATAGCTTATTATTATAAATTAAGTTATTTTTTGCAGAATATTTACTACTTTGTAAAAAAAACTTAACTTGCTCGAAATTTTTTCTTCGTGAACCGTAATAAAAATATTATTTGATGCAATTCATGACACGATCAATAAATAGTAAAAGTGTTTTTATGGTTTAAGATATTTAGCAATCGAGTACTTGGTTCTGAATTCTTAGCCCTGCTCGGTTAAATATTTTTCACTAATTTCTTATATACGGCATCTACATACTAATATCTTAAAGCACGCAGAGCCGATGTTTCAGTAAATTCATTATAATACTGATTATAATCCAGGGTGGACATTTTAGTGATTTTAACACAAATCTAGTGTTTTTTAAGGGCTTGCTGTGATTTTGTCAGGCATTTGTGATATCGCTCCGATTCATTAATTTTCAGTTCCAAACTGTAGCAAACAATCTGGCTAATCTCAATTCGCAGCTGATTCGTTAAGGTGAATTTGTTGTGTGAGGGGTTAGACATTTCAGGCAATGACAGTGTGTCTGTGAGTTACTAGGCTAGGGCAATATCATTGGCTGAGATGTCTAGTGATTTAATGCTTTGCGTTCAACCGTTCAGTCTGACGCTACCCCTTTCCAGTTTGATATTGTATTGATTATTTGAGTTCGCGACTTTGTAGATGGCGGTCGATACGAGGAAAACAAGTAAATTTACAATTTGTTTTGTTATTAATGATTCGAAATAAGGTACTTTAAGCATCTGTGGATTCTATTATGCTATTATCCTTTCCACAAAAAATATACTCTTTTGTTTCATTTCGTTTCATTTACGCAACTTTCTTTTAAAGCAGGTTCATTCTACACTGAAAAAAGTTGTTAGTTGCGACAAGAAGCTCCTTATTAGTAGAGTTTGTATAAGCTACAACAACTACCTTCTCACCTTAATTTTTAGGTTATGTTGACTTCCCTTTCTGAAATAAATACATGAATAATAATAACCAATAAAACAAACCAAAAATTGAAAAAAATAAAATCTATCATCGATCAAATGCAATCATACTAGGCAGTCTGATAAGTACCTGAAAATTCTAAGAGATGGCATTAGTATTCACTAATGTGAACCATTTTCATCGAGCTTGATCCTTCAAATGACGCCTGTCAAAACTTCAGCCATTTATGTTTACGCATTTACAAGTTACAGCACTGAGAAGCGACTAACCTCCGAGTTTTTTTTAATATGGAAAAATCTGAGTTTCGAGTTTTGATCAAACACTACTATCTTCGCAAGAAAACGATATCCGAGACCAAGGCCATGCTGGATAAGTATTACCCGGACTCTGCAACGTCGATTGGAATGATTCATAAGTGGTTTACCGAGTTTCGTTGTGGCCGTACGAGCACAGTTGATGCTGAACGATCTGGGCGCCCAAAAGCGGTCACTACACCAGAAAATGTCGAAAAAATCCATGATATGATGTTGAATGATCCCAAAGTGAAATTGAGAGAGGTAGCTAATGCTGTAGGCATATCATTGGAACGTGTGGGCAATTTCGCGTATTCAGTTTTGGGCATGAAGAAGCTCTGCGCGCGATGGGTGCCGCGTTTGCTCACAGTGGACCAAAAACGAAGTCGTGTGACAATTTCCCAGCAGAATTTGGCATTATTTTTGCGTAAGCCGACGGACTTTTTGCGCCGATTCATAAACATGGATGAAACCTGGATCCACTACTACACTCCGGAGTCAACGCAACAGGCAAAACAGTGGGTTCCGCCGGGCCAAAGTGCTCCGAAGCGTCCAAAAACGCAACAATGGGTCGGAAAGGTTATGGCCTCCGTATTCTGGGATGCATATGGCATAATATTCGTGGACTATCTTGAAAAAGGTAAAACCATAACCGGAGCATACTATTCATCATTATTGGACCGATTGAAAATCGAAATCGCCGAAAAACGACCGCATTTGAAGAAGAAAAAACCGCTTTATCATCACGACAATACGCCTGTTCATTCATGCTCAGTTTCACAAGCAAAATTGCATGAAATCGGCTTCGAATTGGTTCCTCAGCCACCGTATTCACCAGACCTGGCCCCTAGCGACTATTACTTGTTCCCTAACCTGAAGAGATGGCTCACCGATAAGCGTTTTTACGCAAATGAGGAGCTCATAGCTGAAACTGAGGCGTATTTTGGAGACCTTCCGATCGAGTACTTTTTGGACGGTATCAAAAAGTTAGAAAATCGTTGGACTCGCTGTATCGACCTAAAAGGAGAGTATGTTGAAAAATAAAACCGACTTTGGCCAAAAAAACGTCTCCGTGTTTCATTTTTCAGGGACTTATCAGACTGCCAAGTATGTTTAAGTCTGTTGCAATCGATCTATCATAGAAAGATTCCAACATACTTTAACATTTGATTGTTCGTTCTATCAGAACGATTCCAACAGACTTTAACACTTTATTGCATTTGATCGATGATCGATTTTATTCGGTTCCATTTGTAGTTTGTGTTATCGGTTAAAATCCATTGTGAATCCAAGTTCATCACGCAAAAAAATATAATTTTTGCAGCTACAGTGAACTTGAGCAGACGATAGAACGTTTATCGTCTGTTCAAGTTCATTTCGAATTCTGAATTCACACGAGCGCCACCTAAGGGACGTAGCAATTACTATAATCCGTTCACCACTTTTCTATGGGAGTAGGCACATCGTGACAGTAAGTAACCAGTTTTGTACGGCAACAAGTCGCGCTTAGTCATATGGGACTAAGTTATTTTTATTCAAGGTTTTTTCCAAATTTATCAAGAATGTGAATTTTGTGAAATATATTAAACCTAATTTTGATCTATCCGAAATCGCAAAAATGTGTCTTAGTCCAAATTTACTCCTATGAAGGTTATATTAGTAAGGGTAGTAATTTTAGTCACAAAAAATAAATTAGTTACATTTACCAGCAATTTATTTTCCAAGAAATAAAAGTAGTAAAGGTTACAAGTTTTTCCCCTCGGCGATATTGGTAGAACTGAAATCTGAGCAGTGCTGCCAACATTCGCATCGAAATATCGCGTCATGTTTTCGATGATCGCCAGTTTAATTTGAACCTTTACGTATAAAGTGTAAACACGTGGAAAATATTGAAGAGCATCGTATAGATCCTTAGGGCGTCCTCTACGACCTACGCCTGGGGCACCTTTTCACGGAGGACGGTTTCGAAATAATCGTGGAATGAATACTTTTCATAGGATTTATTTCTAGTTACTTTGTTGGATTATGGCAAATTTGAGTGATTGATAACCTAGATGCGAACTCGATGTGTCAAATAGATTCAACGAATACTTCAAAACAGGCCTCCGTGAAAAGGTACCCTAATTTGTATAAATACATCATCGTGACAATTCAGCTTTCCAGTGAGATGAATATAATTATATGATAATTATATGAAAAAGTCTAAAAAATACCGTCTTTACCCTGAATTTATTGGAAAACTGCGGTGTAAATGTACAGAATGTAAAGATTTACATTATTACTGCAAATATTAACTGCTTTTCATGCTTTTCAGGGCATCACCCTGCGGGGTGTCTGCCAACTGGAGTTTCGCGAGTGTGAGCAGGCTCCCTGCGGACATGCATGTACAGCTATCACTGAGTGGCACTGCTATTTTGCTCTATTATTCTTTACGTTTTTGATTATTACACAAAATATAAACATTTTATCGAAAAAGTGGTTCTGATTGAATTGAGTTATGGTTATTTAGATAAGATTTGCAAAAAATTAGACAAAAATATTCAACCGTGCAGTGTAAAAATTCGGACGCGATTAGACATTAACGGGCCTTCAGAGAACTCTTTGAGAAATTATTATGAATCATAGAGATCTTCGCAAAAAGTTTTGAAAATCTCGGTACTCTCGGCAATCTCTAAGAAATCCTTGAACTCTCTATATGAATTCAATTCAGACTAGCGGATTCATAATTTCGAGATATCCAGATTTCTCAGTCAGTAACACCTCGGAATTCTCAATTATGAAGATTAACTTTGGACCAAAAACGAGGACTTTCTCACAAAATAGTTGAATATACAAGAAAATAATTAAAGTTTTAAAAAAATACCAGAATTTTCAACCAAACAAGATGAATTCCGACCCGAAAATATAATTGCAGATTTTTCAACCAAAAGTAGTTGAGTTTTCTTCTTAGCTTCTATTAATTTAGTTCGTATGTAAACAAAAAACCGAGTGAAAGGAAAAATGAGTATGTTTCTGAAAAGAGAAAAAAGCAAGAAGAATTTGTTAAAATTGAGCATGCGAATCCTACCAGAATGCATTGCTGGAGCTTATGACATCTCTGGACAACCAATCCACCGCGCTTTATTTGCAGTAATAAGTGGTACTACCATCATTGGAGAAAACAAAAGTGGTAAACTTATTCCAATAATTTGCCTTGATGACGATGGCTTTCAGTTGTGTACAATGCAAATCAGAGAGAACGGACAGCCAGCCCATTTTCCGCGGTCATACGAATACCGTTTTGCAGAATTTGGAATGTTCCACAAATTGCCAGTCAACACTATACATATCTATGATGATCCTTTCGAAGTGAAGCCCAGAAGGGGCTCGTCTACTTTTTAAAGAAAAGTTTGTCTAATCTCGAATAATGAGTGGAGCTGAAAAAAGGGATTCAATATACGTCTTGAAGTTTCGGTCTGTAATTATCCGCTTTCAACCTTAAAATCATAATTCAGATGAAAAATTCTCATCTGCAATGAGAGGAATGTACCACTTAATTAAATAATTATATGAAAAACATGTTATTTTATTTCTTGTCCTACTTAATCAAATCGATATCTCGCTGTCATTTTGGTGCCAAAGGCCAAATAAACAAAATCTTAGATTTAACTTCAGATTAGCTAGGTTTTGGACGCTATATTGACTCTTTTTAACCCTGCAGTAAAGATCTATTATAAAAAATTAATTGAAATAAATACATTCTCGCATGATAAGTAATCATAACAACGAAATTAGAACATTCAGAGAAAATTCTTTTTGAGCTAATGAAATTACTGTAATCGTAAATTTAAGAGAAAAATATATTTGTGTTATGAAGCATCATTTAACAGTAGTAAATGACTAAAACAGCATTACAATAATTATCTCACAATTATCCTTTATAATATTAGAATTAATTATTTACAAATTCAAACGAATAATGAATAAAAATATAATTTATATAATTATGTTAGCAGCAGTAGCTATTAATATCACAATGGAAATGAAAAAATTCAAAATGATATCAAAAGATGTGTGGTGGAGTGAGATTAAGTTACAAAAATGCACGAATAAGATTATAATTACAAAATAATAAAAAAACTTTTTAAAATGTATTAATGGACACATTTTTGCGATTTGGGATAGATCAAAATTAGGTTTAATATATTTTACAAAATTCACATTCTTGATAAATTTGGAAAAAACCTTGAATAGAAAGAACATACTCACAATCAGTCTTTCAACAGTCAAAATTCAACTGGTGTTGATAAAGTAATTTATTAAACGTCAATAAGAACATTCCTGAAGGCATGATATTTTGAAATCAATTATAAAGCGCTCAAAATTTAATTCCATTATAAATGCGGCATCGCAACAAGATGTTGGAGTAACTAGCAGATTTTAAAAAAAGCTATAACTTTGATTTATGTCTTCTTTTATTCTTCTGCAAGAGAAAAGTAACACTTCAACGTTATTTATCACGTCAAAATATATTCTTGTGCATAAAATTTAGTAAGATCAATATATTTAAATTTGTCTCCAAATATGCAATAAACTTTAAAAAACCATACAAGAAATAGAAAAACCCATTACTCGAGGGAGTGCTATTCATCAGAACGTGCCATAAATGATTAAAGTGTAAGAAACTTAAATGCTGTAAAGTTATCTTTTAAAGATTATATGACTTATTCAATTTATTTAGATGCAGTATTAAGACGACCAAATGTTGTGGTATTATTATTTCTGCATTCTTTTATATTATTTAAAAAGAAGTTTTCTTTCAAAAGATCTTCTATATCTCACTGTAAAATTCTTCCGTTTAAAATATCGTGCGCGCATTCAAGTTGTGCGTGCGCATGGTTTCTCGGATGAGCGGATTACTGAAAGCATCTTTGCTGCAAGTGCTGTGAGCGCGTTGAGTATTCATGAGTCGTCCCCATTTACGTTTCCATTGAAGCAGTTTAAAATCAACCTGAAAATGTATGCCTGTAGTAAGTATGCAATTAGATGCAATATTTCTTGCTATATATCGCTAACATCCCAAGCGGGCAAAATGCGCACATTTTGCTATCTGGGACACTTGTAGATCTCCTTTGGTTGAACCCCTTTAGTCTAATTTTTTTGCAGCTTGTGTGGTTTGGCAAACAAAAATAATTTTCTTTATTTTCAATTTGGGTTTTTATTAATAAAAAGTAATTAATTACAAATTTGTTATCATTTCTTAGGATCACTATTTCCGTGATTCATCCATTGTCGTACTTTGCTTGGTTTGACCGTAAAATGGAGTAATCAATTTTTCATTATTTTCTGTCTGGTCAAAATACGAATTTTCAATTTTTTAAGAAATTTGAAAAGTTTTCATGATAGATAATCTTATAACGGGTTCAAAATGTAACAAATTTCTTTTCTTTCCGTGCAATGTTTGGCTCAAAATATTCGTTTTCATTTGTTTTTTTTTTAAATATAAAAAGCCTAAAAAAAGGCATTTCCTTACAAATTCTAGTTCGTTGTTTCCCAGATGTTAAAGCAAGAATATTGACATTCTAAAGTTCTTTTAAAAACATTGATCAATTCACACTATCTGAGGCATGTACTCTCCACCATATTTAAGCATTTCTGCGTTAATCCTGTCTAAACCAGCAGCCTTACAATTTCATCTTTACTATTCATCATGCAGGCAAACTCTATACTTTTCGTCCCTTCGTATTTTTATAAGGCAGTTTCATGCTTCCTAAAAAAGTCGTTTTGTATTTTCCACTCTTTTTCTGTTTTGATTTTATCTTTACTTTTCTTGACCAGTCGTTTCACTTTTCTTTTTTTGTCTCTTTAATCATTTTAAGTATACTTCTCTCCTCATCGTTAAGGTCTGTGATCTTGAACAATCTTAGATACGCTTGTTTCTTTTTTTATAAACGGCCGTGTGGATTTCAACGTTCCACCCTGCAGCACCAGATGTCCTTCCTACAATCGCAGTACCACACACTTTAGCCGCACTCCTATCTAAGATATGATCGATCATAGCTGATGCGCTTTCTATATCCTTGTTGCTTAGATACAGGCTCCAAAAATCCGAAAAGGTAACATTCCACTCAGACCGACTGTCAGGCCAATAAACTAGCCAACTTACAACCTAGCACGCTTCCTTGCTATAGAGCTGAATCCTCTCACAGGGAACTGTCTCACTCTCATCCAAAACTCATTTAACTTTATCAAGAAGATACAACAGATTGGCATTCCAATCTTTTACAAACTTCCCTTCCGAGCTCATATCTTTAATAGAACACTGTCTCAATAATACTGACTTCTCTTTCAACAACTAATTCTATAGACAAAACTTAGGAGCAGCAATAGAGTCTCTAATCTCACCTATTATAGCCAACATCTTTATAGAACATCTAGAAACTAAATTTTCAACCAATTCAAGCTTAAACCAGGAATTCTGGTTCCGTTACGTCAATGACACTTTTGTCAACTCGCTACATGGACTACATGCAATAAATAAGTTAATCGATGAAATCTTAGTATCCAGTTCACCATGAAAAATTAAGAAAAACGAAAATTGCCTTTCTTCGACGTATTAGTTTACAAAATATCTGATAACACATTAGGAAATAAAGTTCAAAGAAAACTCACCCATGCAAACATATTTCTACATGCCTCCTCCTACCACCCCCCATCCCAAAAGCGATCGGTCATTAACTCACTCATGTACAGAGATGACTCCATAACATATGAAGATAACTTACAAAAGGAACTGCAAAACGTTAAGAAAATGGTCTTATAGAACGATACACAAAGAAATTGAGAAAGCAATAAGAGAATACAATCAAAAAAACAAGTTAACACAACCTATGAAAGAAAGAGGAAAACGACCACCACCGTACCCTACATTTAAGGTGTTACGGAACAAATAGGAGGAACTCTCAACAAACCCAATTCAAACCATATTTTAACCACCTGTAAAAATAAGGCAAACTTTAAACAACCTTAAAGACAAAAAGGTACCTTGTAGTGAAAACAACCGTCATTGCAAAAGCGCCCAATATCTTTCCAAGAAAACATAGAGAAGCAATAGAAACTTAAAAACACCTTAATAAAATCAACATGGAGAATGGATATAATACCAATCCGATTTTGCGTTTCCTCCTCTCGATTTAAAAAAGACTTGATTAGCCAATCAGGTTTGACCACTTCCCACGGTGGGGCGCTCTGGCCAATCACAGGTATCGTAGAGAATATACATGGGAACAACATAACCTGATACCTCAGTTTCAGGTTAGCCCTGAAGAAGTGAATTGCAATGTTCGTGAAACGTCGGCAAAATTTGTATTTTTGTACACGAATGGAACCCGCAATATCTAAAGTATACCAAAGGATAATCCAATCTGTCAACTGTTTTGAAAGTTATTGTGCTAACAAACCACAGGCAAACGGATAGACAGACAGATACAATGCGTAACTACCAAATAGTTGAATTTTTAATTACAAAAGAATGAGTTTTCAAATAGAAATGTTAAAGGTAAATTTTAAGTTCAAAAACGAGTTAATATTCAACCAAACAAGGAACGGGTATCTAACGAAATAGTTGCATTCTCGAAATTATAAAAATGTCAACCAAATAGTAGAACTTTTAACAAAAATATAAGTTTAAACGAAAAATCGATAAAAAAGGAGAATTTCTAAAAACGGGAAAAGTGGATACTCTTAAAGAAGGGAAATATGGGAAAGAGTGTGAAGTGTAAAATATGAAAGTGATTTCCAAACATATTAAGTTATTATTGAACTGTACCTTTTTGTCACTTGCTCAATATTCGTGAAACTTTTTTGATTTTAAAATTTTTTAAATAAATTAATAAAGAAAACTTAAAAAGATTTTTGAAACTTTCAAAATATTTCCAAAATTGCTAAAAACAATCTGAAAAACTTGAAGAGACTTTTTAGTTTTGAAACATTTTTCAAAATTCTAGGAATAATTTGAGTTATCTTAAGCTATGCTAGGAATCTTAAAAGTTTTTGAGATATTGGAAATATGTACTTTATACTTGAACACTTCAGAAAATTTGTCAAATATTCTTGAATTGGTACTAAACTTTTACGAGTTCTTTATATATTATAAACTGAATCGGTTATCATTATTAAAATTGTCTAGATAATTTTTCGACTAATATAAAATTGTCAAAAATCTTTTTCAGTTCTGTGGAGAAATGTAGAAAAATTATGTTACATAACCTTTAAGACAAATAAACATATGAACTTTTAAAAAAGTTATTCTAAATTTCCATTTTGTATTAAAAATCACTTTCCCGCAAATTATAATCTGGTATGAATTTTTGTTATTGTTTGATCAATTGGTTCTAATTAATGATTCAACTATGTTGTTGACAATTCGTCCTTTTCGGATGAGTTTGGCTGTCTGTAAATATAAATAAAGATATTTTGTTATTGCAATATCAACTATTCAATTTTTTGTTTGTAATTAATCTTTTTTGGCTTTCAATTCAACTATTTAGTTGAAAATGAGCTTTGTGTTTGAGTTTTGATTTTAAAAAGTCTAGAAAACTTTCCAAAAATCTTTGTGAATTTTTAAAGAATCTAAGGACAATTATAGTTATACAATCCTAGAAATAAATAAACATACAAAAGTAATGATATTTCAAATGTTACATTTTACTACAAATCAATTTCCTCTCAAAATGGAAAACTAAACTAAATGCATGCAGGAAAATTCCTTTTTTGAGTTTTTAGAATAATTTTTTAGCATTTACAAATATTTGACGGGAAAGTAAGGGGTCTGTAGAGAATTATCCAAAGAAGAATTTCATATACTAGGCAGTCTGATAAGTCCCCGAAAAATGAAACACGGAGGCCATAACCTTTCCGACCCATTGTTGCGTTTTTGGACGCTTCGGAGCACGAATTCGTTTTTGGTCCACTGTGAGCAAACGCGGCACCCATCGCGCGCAGAGCTTCTTCATGCCCAAAACTGAATACACGATATTGCCCACACGTTCCAATGATATGCCTACAGCATTAGCTACCTCTCTCAATTTCACTTTGGGATCATTCAACAGCATATCATGGATTTTTTCGACATTTTCTGGTGTAGTGACCTCTTTTGGGCGCCCAGATCGTTCAGCATCAACTGTGCTCATACGGCCACAACGAAACTCGGTAAACCACTTATGAATCGTTCCAATTGACGGTGCAGAGTCTGGGTAATACTTATCCAGCTTGGCCTTGGTCTCGGATATCGTTTTCTTGCAAAGATAGTAGTGTTTGATCAAAACTCGAAACTCGAAACGACTTTTGATCAAAGCTCGACGAAAATGGTTCACATTAGTGAATACTTATGCCATCTCTTAGAATTTTCAGGTACTTATCAGACTGCCTAGTATTCATTTAGCTGTGTTTAGGCGCCTAGAATTCTGGACGATTAGCCCACACACATCGGATGGCTATTCGTCCAGAAATTCACAGCGTAAAAATACATTACTTTGACTCAAAATATCGTGTCAAATCGTTTGAATAATCACTCGTCTGTACAAGCCGCTGAAACGTATTTTTTTAAAGGGACAACTGGAAAAAGGGTTTCGAGACGTGACCAATAACTCTTTTGTGACCATTTGCAAAAATTTATATTTTTTAAGGCGAACTAGAAAAGGGATTCGAGATTGGGCCAATCACTTTTCTGTAACCAGACGGTATAACTAATGTTTTTAAAGGAGGAGCTGGAAAAGGCGTTCGAGATGTGACCAACCACTCCTGTGTAATCAATCGCTATAGCTAATTTTTTAAAAGGGGAACTGGAAAATGGGGTTGATAAAATAGTAAAATTTAGTTAAAGCAAAAAAGATTTGGCCAGAAAAGAAGGTTCCTTAAGATTAAGATTTGCCGGACTAAAAAACTTAAGTTCGGCATAAAATGTCGGATCTGTATACATAACGATAATTTAAATCAAAGTAAATATTCTATTTATTTATTGAAAATTGGGTGGGCAATTAAACTATTTGATTAAATATTAAATTTTTTAAATTTAAACTCATTTGACGAACATATAATGTAGATAATTCTGTAGATAATTGGTCTTTTTGTCTTTAGAGTTCAATGATTTTTTCTCTTAATTAATGTAAATTCTTGAAAATTCTTGATTTTTTATGCATTTATTGTTTTTGTTTTGTAATAAATTAATCATCTCGCTGGAAATTTTCGATGTTTTTAATTTTTAGTTGCCATGTTGGATCAGGCAATTTAGTTTGTCTTGGTCAAAATTCATGTATTTTGTTAAAAATTGATCTTTTTTGTTCCTGGATTAATTTCCTTTGTTATAAATTCATCTACTTGAAACAAAAATGCAGCTGTTTGAATCTAAATTAATTTTGTATGTTTGAGGATTTAAAAATTATGTAAGAATTTCATTTTTGGTAAAAAATTGATATACTTTTTTTAATATTGATCTTTCCTACTAAGAAATGGAGTTATTTTGTTAAAAATTCTTATTTTTTGGCCGAAAACTAATATTTTTGGTGAAAAATTTATTCTTCTTTATGGTAAATTCAAATTTTTTGTTTTTAGTTGATCTGGTTTGTTTGAGGATTTAGCAATTTAGTATAAATTCAATTATTTTGTTTAAAAATCATATTTTTGAGTGTAAAATTCATTCGCTTTGTAGATAATTCGTCTTTTTGCCTTTAAAATTCAGCAATTTCATTGAAAACTTCTGTTTTTTTGTATAACATTAATCTATGTACTATAAAATTCATCTTTTTTATAAAAATGTGATTATGTTGTCAAAAGTTAGGCGTTTTTAATTAAAAATTCAAATACTTGGTTGCACATCATAGATTTGAAGCTTCTAGGATGATTCATTAAGGTAAAAAAGAGATATTTTGGTTTGCAGTCGTGTACAAAACTGCGAATTTTTGCAGGTCTATCAAGCTAACACCTCAACAAACAAAAGTCTCAATTTCTTCGTATCAGAATTTTTGGATTTTTTGGGCTTTTTTGTTCTGTATTGCTGATTTTTTGGGTTCCACTAATTTTATGAAAATTTGATCTTCGAGTGGGGGTGCTGGCTTAAATCAAGCCAGCATCTAGACACGTCAGGTCCCAGCCCCTATCCCTCCTCTGCTAACTCAATTTCTCCTTCACCTTTTGGTAATTTTGCGTGTTCCATTTTGGTCCCCACGAGCAGCTAGGAAAATAAAAGGCCCGCCCCTGCAGAGCCCCGCATGCAGGAGTAAGACTAATTACTCGGAGAGGCCATCCGGTGTCCCCGAGAGGCCTTTAGGACACCTGCGTAACTCCTAGGTGCCAAAGTCCCATGGGCACGATCACTCTACACCCATGGCTTAGGGGGGTGGTCACATTGAGCGAGAAACTCAATGCATATCCGTTCGCAGGCCACCATACCAATGGAGGGCTCTCTCTTGGGCGCTGTGCCGACAGCAGGTTATTCCCGTGCCAATTCCTGAAATTGGAGATCGGTCCGGAAGATACCTGGACCCAGGGATCCAGAAGGCCCGTGTTAGCTGGGCTCTTTCACCCTTCTATCATAGTACAATCATGCATTCCAGGAGAGCCCATTTATAGAGGTCCTTTTCAAAACACAGAAGAGAGCCCATTTATAGAGATCCTTTCATCCATATCCATACGCATGCAGGCCGAGGTCCGTTTGGCCCCTATGTCCAACACGCTTAAGCCTCCCCATCAACTATAAGTTCTTACAGCCTCTAGGGGGAGGATATAAGTGGTAGAGAGGGGTTGATTTTAACCGTTAAGGGTTGGCGCTTAAAAACCAGAGTAGGCATTTTTAAGTAGCCCTAAAATCAGAGACTGTATTAACACTAGAAAATTCTCAAAAAGATTATTTTTTAACAAAATCATATTCACGTAGTAGAGAGGGGTCTAAAATTAACCACACTCTACCACGTAGATATTACTTTGACAAGAATGATCTTTTTGAGAATTTTCCAGCGTCAATGGAGTCTCTGACTGTTGAGCTCCTCGAAAATACCCACTTCGATTTTTAGGCTCCAACCCTTAACTTCTAAAATCAACTCCTCTCTACCATGTATCTATGACTTTGTTAAAAAATAATATTTTAAAGAATTTTCTAGTGCAACTGGAGTCTCTGATTTTTGGATTCCTCGAAAATACCCACTATGATTGTTGGGTTTCAGCCCTTCACGTGTAAAATTAACGTGCCTCGCCACATATATGTAACTTTGTCAAAAAATATTTTTGAAAATTTTCTAGTGATTTTTGGGCTCCTCGAAAGTACTCACTACGATTTATGGTCCAAACACTTGACGTTGCAAACAGTCCCATGTTAACAATCAAACATGTTTTTGTTGAAAAATAATCTTTTTCGGAATATTACAGTGTTACTGGAGTCTCTGATATCTTTCGAATTTTACGGTGCAAATTAAGTCTGATTTTTGGGCTCTTCAAAAATGCCAAAATCAACGTGTAAGATTTTACTAATAGGTTGGTGTTTTAGTACATAGGGGCGGTTTTTATGAATTTTTTATGGTGCATTCGAGACCCAAAAATAAGCACAAAATCTGGTGCATTTTGTGTTTTACAAATTTTATTTTTCGCAAAGGCATTCGGAAGCGAGTTTTCGCATAGGGGGTAGTTTTGTTTTTAGTAGTGGTCATTTTTGTAAATTGATTATTGGTGCGTTCTAGAGCCTCAAAAAAGCCCAAAATTCTGACGTGTTTGATTTCCTTTTGATTCTTATATAGTGAAGGTGCTGGCATGATCCAAATCAGCACCTCCACTCGAAGTTTGAATTTTCATAAAAAGTAGTGTTGGGTCAAATCGTGCCTTTGGTCCTTGAGTTGGGTTACCTTGATTTTATTGTGTGTACCATGCCGGCGGACCATTGTTCGATCACGTACTGCGATCGTAAAGTTTAGGAAAATTTTTAAGCGGTCGTCTCCTTCTCATGTACGCTTGACCCACCGACACTATGACCTAGTTTGTAAATCGTGTATATGGTTATCTTTATCGCTCTGTGTTGTGCCTCGTTACATTTTGGATTACGGTTGTATGCTCTCGAGCTATGCCTCGTTTTGTGGCGGATCTTCGTTGTGATCACTCAAGTGTGAAGTGCTAACGTTGCGTATGATGGATCATTGTCATGTGGATCCCCGCTTATATTTGGATTACTACCGCTTTTTATGATGGATCATTGTCATGTGGATCACCGCTTGTATTTGGATCGGTACTGTGGATCACCGCTTGGATTATTGATTCCCATTATTGGTTTGTGTGAACTGCGATTTGGTGAGTTTGCTTTCTAGTTATAGTATAGAATTGTAAAGGCTTTTTCTTCCACTCACTGAGTGAAGGTTTTTTATGCCAGTTTCAATAAACTTTAATTTTTTTTCTTTATCGTAACTAATAATGTTTTGTTTTAGCGCACCTCTTTTCTGCAAATCCGAGTTCTCTTCCATTGAAATATGATTTAATTGCAAAAACAAGTAGTGAGGCCTAAAAATCGGAAATACAGCCCAAAAATAGCCTAAAAATAGCCCAAAATTCTGATACAAAGAAATTTGAGAGTTTCACTTGTGGAGGTGTTAGCTTAATAGACCTAATGTTTGCCGATTTTGCGCGAACATGACAGATCACTTCTTCAAGACCAAACTAAAACTAAAGTATCAGGTTATGTAATTCTCGTGTATTTGGATATGATGCTTAGCTAGTTCTGATTGCGTAAGATGATTTAGCCTGAATTTACCCTCATGTTCCTTTATATATACGTTTCCTCACCGCTCTCCTGATTTTTCAAAGATAGACTTTTGCCACAAGAACAAGGAACCTTATAATTATACTCCCGGATCACTGCAAGGTACCTTTTTATCTTTAGGGTTGTTTAGAAGTTGTCCTATTTTTTCGTGTTTGCTTATGTAGTCGTTATGCATTAGGATTCGTTTAAAGTTCTGTAATTCCTTTTGTAAGTTATCTTTATCTGTTATAGAGATAGCTCTGTATACAAGGAAATTAATGACCGATTGTTTTTGAGATGGTTGGTGATAGAAGGAGGCATGTGGGTATCTGCTTGTGTGGGTAGGTCTTCCGTAAACTTCATGGCCTAATGTGTTATCAGGTCTTTTGTAAACTAGTACGTCCAAGAAAGGCAATTTTCCATATTATTCAAATTCCTTTTTGAAATGGATATGAGGATACAATCGATTGATTAACTCGAGAAACTTATTTAGTTTCATCTAGTCCACGACTTCAGGTGACAAAAGTGTTGTCAACGTAACGAAACCAAGATTCCGGATTACGCTTCTATTGGTTGCTAATTTCGGTTTCTATATGTTCCATAAAGATTTTGGCTACAACAGGTGCGATTGGAGATCTCATTGATGCTCCTGAAATTTGTTTATAGAATTAGCTTTTGAGAGAGAAGTATTATTAATGTGTTCTGTAAAAGTTATGAGCTCGGATAGGAAATTTGCAAAAGATTTAATAACGTCAATTGTATCAGTGTTTGGTACTTTCGTAAACCGTGTAGAAATTTTGGTGGGGCACTGGTCGGGCTCCGATCGGGAAAAATGTGGACCCGATAGGATAATCTGTCTAGCGCCAGACTGTAAATGAAACGCCCTACCCGACAGGGCCCAGATCTGGGCAATCAAAGTGGGGGCCCAATCCGGCCCAGATTAAGCCTCTTTAATTGTTTATTTCTATAATTAGTAAAATTTAATAAGTTTTTATAGTACTATTTTTTCAACTTTTTATTTTACAAAACTTCAATTTTTAAGTATTCTACATTATATATAATTGTTGTACTTTTAGTCTCGACCTTTTATATGAATGCCAAGCGAATCAAGTCGTGGATGCGAAACAAGTCGTTATTTTATCATTCTATTTTTGTTTTCTCTTTCGTCATTTATTATTTTTTGTGAACTATGTTTTCTGTTTTGGATTTTACTTAAACCTATTTTTGATTTTCAGTTTATTACCAGACTGAATAAATATTTTTTGACTGAGGAGGGTCTACAACGAAACGGAGACCGAAACGTCTCAAATTAAATTATTCGTTCCTTATTTGAACTTCATTTGCATGACTTGATTCTCTTTGCATTATATATCATTATACATTATATTTCATTTTCAATATTCTAAATTACATTATCTGTTTGTATTGCTTAAATTTATCGATAAGAGTTTGCATTTTAAAGAAAACTATTATGCTTTGACAAACAATGTTTAAATTTAGAGCTATCACACACAACACACACACACACACACACACACAAGTGAATTTTAATTATAAATATTTTTGAATCTTCTTAATATTCTTTTGGTATGATTTTTGTTTAACAAATGCACATAAGGCACGTTGAGTGAAATTAAAAAAAGTGAGGTTATGTTCGAAAAAGTATTTGCCTTCTTTGCGGATATAAGAAATCTCACCAACAATTCTGTGATTCCGAACTCGTAATCTACTTTTTGCTTTTAGCATTTCAAGTTCTATGAAAGAAAAGCAAAATCATGACGATCACAGAAAACTTGACATAATCTTGTCCAACATAACCCGACCCGACGTGGTTCTAACGCGAGCCACGCCACACAGTGGGAGGAAATGCACTTTTTTCGTTAAAAAATGTCGAAAGCCTTCAATTTTGGTCCGATAAAAAATTTAAAAAAAAATTAATGTTCATTAAATTCTGAAGAGCTTGACGCTCTGGAGTTTTGTCTCTTCTACTTGTTTATTAATAATTTTTTCACTTTATGGAAAAATTGAAATTTTTTACATAACAATTTCTTACGCTTTAATAACTGATTAAGTAAACTTTAAATTATCTTAAATGAATGTTTAGGAACTCATGGAATACGAATAATATGCTCATCAGTCCATTAATTTGTTATAAACAAATTTTATTAACAAATTAGCAAATAGTCTTGTTATCGGTAAAAAAAATTTTTTTTACTAAAAGTGCTTCATATTAATTTAGGAATGATATATAATTACAAGAATAATTTAAAAGTTTATAATAACCATTGTTATAAACAATTCTTAAGGCAAAATTTTAAAATTTCAGATTTTTTCAAAATATAATTTCTTTCAATCGCCAGAACGACTTCGGGTATTTCTTAAAATAATAAATATTTAATAATATTTAATAAAATATAACAATTAAAATTTTTATAAACAAATCAGATAAACACATTCAAAATATTGGCCCTTTCGCATAGAAAGTTTTTGTTTTTGCACTGGAAATGTTTTAAGCTATTTGATGAATTACTGCCAGTCACAAAAATAATGAAAAAGTTAACAATAACAATTGTTATAAATAATTCTCATCATAAAATATTAAAATTGAAGGTTTTATCAAATTTTAAATTTTTTCAGTCGCTAGAATGGCTACTCTGATATTCCTAATATTCCAATCATTAATCCAATGGCTTAAAACATTTCCAGTGCAAAAAAAAATTTCTATCCGAAAGAGACAAGATTTTGAATTTGTTTATCTAATTTGTTTATAAAAACTTAAATTGTTATATTTTATCAAATATTATTAAATATTTATTATTTTAAGAAATGACTAAGTCGTTCGGGCGATTTAAGGAAATTATAGTTTGAAAAAATGTGAAATTTTAATATTTTGCATAAGAATTGCTTATAACAAGGGTTATTATGAACTTTTAAATTATTCTTGTAACAATACAATATAAAGTTTACTTAATCAGTTATTAAAGCGTAAAAAATTGTTATTTACATAATTTCCGTTTTTCCATACTTTAAGTGAAAAAATTATTAATAAACAAGCAGAAGAGACAAAAGTTCAGAGCGTCAAGTTTTTCAGAATTTAATTAACTTTAATTTAAAAAAATAATTAAAAATCGGACCGAAATTGAAGGCTCTGGACATTTTTGAACGAAAAAAGGGCATTTTCTCCCACTCTTTTTGATAAAGTTAAATGAGTTTTGGACATGAGTGATAGAGTTTTCTGTAAAAGGATTCAGTACATTTGCGAGGAGGTGTGCTAGCTTGTAAATTGGTGAGTTTATTTCGCTGACGATCAGCCTGAGTGGAATGTTGCTTTTACGGATTTTTGGAGTCCGTAAAGTCTAGGAGAGATGGCATTAGTAGATATTAATATATATTTTGTTTCTCTGTCAAGTTTAGAGTCTTTTAGAAAGGCTTTTATTTTATTGCCAATTGTTTTTATGGGATGCTTATTCAATTTTTTCATGTTGTGTTGCCAGTGTCTGCGGGTAATATTATAATATCTTTATTTTGATTAAGATCTTTAATTGCGGGGGTTTTTCTTTTTCGTTAAATTTAAAGAGAAAAATCAGGCTTGGCATAACATTTTGGCTGTCCTGCGTCGTATTTTATTCGCTTTTTCGGGTGGAAGGTCATAAATTGTGAATTACAAATTACTGATGATTTCTTCTTTCGGGATTTTGGAGGGAGCTACTGCAGAATTATGTCCTTTAGATAAGGCTGAAATCATTTCATTGTTAAGAGGATGGTCATAGACTTTTTTTACTGCATTAGGTAGTGGTTGTTACCTTACTGGAAGTAATTTGTCAAATTTTAATTTCTGTTTTTGAGTGTAAAGATCTTTAATCCGTTGGGATTGGTAAAAAAATATCCGTTCCAATGCAGACCAAATGTCAAATCTGAGATTGTTTGATAGAAAAGGGTGAAGTTTTATTAGGTTTTTGGAAGTAGAGCGTAAGAGCAATTAGGTATGCTCTATTCTCACTTTCAAGAGAAGCAAACTTTATTATGTAGAATTGATTTCGATTTTGTTGTCCTCAAATGGTTTTCTAATTTTAAGAATTTTGGGACGATTTTTCTGTTACTGTACTATTTAATAAAGCTAAAGCTATTAGTAGCTTACCTTGAGAATTGTCCTCAACGTTGACGACAATTATGTCATCTAGCGACATGGACCTACATGCCTCCTCCCACCACCACCCATGTCAAAAAAATTAGGTCATCAACTCTCTTGTATACGGAGCTGTTTCCCTAACAGATAAAGGTAACTTACAAAAGGAATTACAAAATAAACAAAACTAAAACAAACACACAAAACTAAAACACAACAAGTGAACACATCCTTCTAAAGAAAGAAAGATGAACACGATAACAGTTTTACCCTGCATCCAAGGTCTTACAGAAGAGATATATCCGAGAGTATATAAATTCCCTTGCTCTTGTGGCGACCTCTATATTGGAGAAATCGGGACAGTGTTGAGCCAACGCATACAGCGTCTTGAGAGTAAATTTAGGCTAAAAAATCTTACGCAATCAGCACTAAATGAGCTTCATATCAAAACAGGACATAACATGTTATTTGGCCAAACAACCGTCATCGCAAAAGCACACAATATTTTCCAAGAAAACATAGAGAAGAAATCGAAATCTTATAACATAATACATAATAATTTTAGAACATAATAATTACACGGGTAGGGACAACGATTATAATACAAAGGCGATTGGGTTTTCCATCCTCTTAGGTTTAAAAAAAAAGTTTTGATTGACCAGTCGCAGGGATCGTTGAGAGTACACGATTGGAACCCAACATATCTCTTTTTTATCATTTGATTGAACTTCAAACTAGTTTGATGAAAATTCATAATTTTTTTTTAATTCTCCAACTTGGTTGAGAATTTAACTATTTCAATTTTAGAAAATTGATCTCCCGGGTTGAAAAATATTTTTCTTGGGACACCCTTTTGATAAATATTACATTTTGCAGTTAGGGGGAGAAGTGGGGCTTTTTCGTTAAGAGTATTTTTCAGTATGATATTTTTTAAAACATGTGTATCATTTCAGACATTTTTTGAATTGCGGTCAGGATTTCAACCCGTATTAGATTTCGAATAAAGGAAGCATGATTAATAGTGATTCTAAGGTTAGTGTGTGGAAACATACCATAAATTGCTCAATATAAAATTTGAAAATGTTTTAAGCTTTTCGGATATTTATAGAAATTTTCGGCCATTTATCGTAATTTTACAAGTAAATATGGTATATTATCATGAATTACCAAAATTTAATTTTAAACACGCTAATAAAAAAATGTTCTACTAAAAATGCAAATTTTAACAAAATGAATCAACTTTTAACGAAATTGTTCAATTTTAAAGACGAGCCGACGAATTACCTACAAAACGATTGAATTTTTTGTCCCAAAATATGAATTTAACAAAAAAATTTATCAAAGTGTTTAATCTTAAGGGCATGTGATATTTACAGCTTCCCCGGCTTTTTTCCACAAAAATGAAAATTTTTAAAAACTGAATTCGGAGATGCTATAAAATATCATAACGGAAGTCCCCGGACTCTTTTTTGAGGGATAATAACAAAAAAAAGTTATCGTGCTAAATAAAAATTGTATGCATATGCATTATTTTGAGGTTACGTCGTTTTTCATCTCTGCCTTTCCGATAATCTGGAAATTATTTATGAAATAAACTTTTTTGATTGCCTGCAAACAAGATTATTTCCGGGAGATTTGTTACTATGTTTATTTGTAAGTCCAAAATTTTCGGCCAAAAATATTGTGTAGTTTGGAAGTAATGCTCGGGTGAATTGTAACACACATAACCTCGAAATATACACGCACGTTGTTAGCAATATCAAAAATTTTTGGAAAAAAATCACAAAAAAAGTGTGTGGGGACGTCCGTTAGCAAGTTCGCTATCATTTCTCAGATTTTGAAGGCAAAATATTTTTTATCCTAGGAATAAAGCCGGGGAAATCTAACACTGAAAAAATCGATACTATTTCCTAAGCGCTATGCAAATTAATCACATTTTGCAAAATTAAAATTTTTTTAATTAACCCCAAAAAAAAGTGTGTGGAGACGTCCGTTAGCATGTTCGCCATTATTACTCAAAAAATATTAAGACAAAATATCTATTATTCTAGAAAAAAAGCCGGGGAACCTAAAACTGGTAAAATCGACAATTTTCTAAGTTCACATGCCCTTAACAAAAAAGTTCATTTTTAACCGAATATCTTAATTTTCTCTTAAATTTCACTGGTACACAAACAAAGTTGTCTGTCCGACAGAATACACTAGCATATCTACGTTTTTGGGGTCGCTGAATACGAATCCGGTGTGCAAATAACTAAGTTGGCTTGTATTTTTCTGAAAAATAAAAAAATAGACGGAAAATCGACAAAAACAGCGATTTTTCGTGTATATTTTTGCAAACAAAAAA
>NC_046664.1:6211692-6215847 GCF_010883055.1 Belonocnema kinseyi | reverse complement strand
GAGTAGCTGAATCCGAATCCCGGCTACAAATAACCGAGGTGGCTGATATTTTTTCGAAGAACGCAAAAATTGAGGTAAAATCGAACAAAACAAATGACTGTGAACAAAACAAATAAAAGATCGCGCTCGAACTTCACGTTAGTCAAGAGGAGAGTGCTGACAATATATTTAAGCGTGCTTCTTAATGTGATTTAATTGATTGATTTAATTGATTGAAAGACAGAGAAGGAAATAATAAAACCCTGAAGGGCATGTGACACAGCTAAATACCTATATTACCGACCTCACTTTTTCGGTTCACTGAATGTTTTTTTGAAGCTAAAAACTTTGTTTGTAAATAAAACATCGAGCTGAAACTTTGGGAAATGTATTAGAGTGCAATAAAGTACAATTATTAACTGCATTTTAGTAGGAACTTCACTGAAAATTATTTCATCTTTTTTCTGAACCTCAACATTTTTTGAACGTTCGAACTTTTTTTATACGTAAAATATCGGTCTCAAACTTTGAGAAATGCAAGAGCCGAAAGAAAACTACGTTTAAGTACAAAGCTTAATAATAATAGATGTAAAAAAATATATTTCAACAATCAATTCCAACGGCATGAGCCGGTAATGTTGTACACAAAAAAACGAACTCTTTAGAGCCTCGTCTAGTGGCCGCCAGGTTTCGTATTTTCGTGTACAACGTTACCGGCTGATGCCGGTGGAATTGATTGTTGGAATATATTTTTTTACATCTTTTATTATTAAGCTTTGTACTTAAACGTAGTTTTCTTTCGGCTCTTACATTCCTCAAAGTTTGAGACCGATATTTTATGTATAAAAAAGGTTCGAACGTTCAAAAAATTTTGAGGTTCAGAAAAAAGATGCAATAATTTTCAGTAAAGTTCCTACCAAAATGCAGTACCTAAACGTACTTTATTGTACTCTAATACATCTTCCAAAGTTTCAGCTCTATATTTTATTTACAAAAGAAGTTCTTAGGTTCAAAAAAACATTCAGTGAACTGAAAAAGTGAGGTCGGTAATATAGGTATCTAGCTGTGTCACATGCCCTTAAGATTCAAGAACCTACGATATGAAGGAAACCTCTTCCGAAAGAGGAATGCTACTTTTGTATGACAAAACTGACAGGAATCAATAGAAAAAAAAGTTCTATCGAATATCCTGACGTACATAGCGTCACTAATTCTGTTGATAATAACGATGTTGCAAAAAACTCAAAAAAATTTTCACTTGACAGGCAGACGACTGAAGCAGAAGAAAATAAAAGTACTGATGAGGATTTCGATGTTGATCGTGATGAAAGCAGCGATGTTAATCCCTAAAGATGCTTCAGAGTATCTTGCTTCCGTTTTGAACCTCGGATTCAGAATCAGTGACCTTAAAAATATAAGGATATGCTGGGTAAGTCCACCGGGGACTTACCCATATATATATTTATATATATATTACCCAAAATATATATTTTTTTTTTTGTAAAAATATGGACGAAAAACCGCTGTTTTCGTCGATTTTACCTCTATTTTTGAAATTTTCGATCAAATATGAGCCAAGTGGGTTATTTTGACCCTAGATTCGAATTCAGCGACCGAAAAGATATAAATATGTTGGTTAAGTCCACCGGATGAGAAAATATATATATATATTTTTTTTTGCAAAAATATACCTGAAAAATTGCTGTTTTTGTCGATTTCACGTCCATTTTTTCATTTTTCAGAAAATTACTAGCTAACTTGGTTATTTGGACACCGGATTCGAATTCAGCGACCCCAAAAACATATAGATCGAGAATAAACAATGATTATTTAATATAAATAATAATTATTTTGGTTATACGGTTATAGGCCGGTCGAAGACAATTCACACTGTGATGATATTCCAATTCACTGCATATATAAAGTACATAAGTTTTCTCTCAAATAATTCAATTTTCATTATATGTTACCATGATAAGTTTCGAACCAAACATGAAAGAGTGCAAATTTCAGCTGAAAAAATTAATGATCAGATAAAAAAATATAAATATTTTAATGATCTGGTTCAATTTTGAAACAAGTATTTGAATTTTTAACTAAATATTATGGATTCTCAACCAACTAGTTAAATTTTCAATAAAAAATATTTATTTTTTAGCAACAATATTAAAGTTTTATCAAAAAATACGATTTTTTAACAAAATAAATCAATTTTTTTTAAATGATTGAATTGTATACCAAAAGGAAAATTTATCTAGATTTTTAGTCAAATAAATGAATTTGCAACTAAAAAAGCTCTAAAAAATATCAAGTTTTAACCAAAAATGGAACAGCTACATTGTTACTCAAAAAATTTAATTCTTCACCAAAAAAGAAGAGAATATTTAACAAAATAGATATATTTTTAACAATAGGTTTCCATTTTTTTTAAATATAAATTTTGAACAAAATAGTTGATTTTGCCACCAAATAATTTAATTTTCAACCAAAAAAGATTAATTTTTGATTGAATAATTAAATTTTCAACAAAATCACGAAATTTCTACAGAATACCTTAATTTTCAACAAAATGGTTAAATTTTTTAGTCAACGGAATGAATTATCTCAAAAATGTTTGAATTTTCAACTTAAAAATATGATTTCTTAACGAAAACGTTAATTTTATACGAAAAAGTTTAGTTTACATAACAAGAGTTTTATTTAAAACCAAATAGTTAAATTTATACAGAAAATATTGAAATTTAAAAAAAGTTAATTTTTACCGGATGATTTAAATTCCTACCAAAATTTTGAATCCTTAATAAAACCACATTAATTTAGACCCAAAAGCGACAAATTTTCAACGAATAATATGAATTTTCTGCAAGAAAAGATAAATTTTCAATAAAAATATTATTCTTTAAATAAAAATGTAAAAAATATGTTAGTTAAAAACATTTATGTTAAAGTAAAAAAAATGATTTTATAACAACGTGTTTATGTATTAAACCTGAGAGAAGAATTTTTAACTGAAATAATAAATAAAAAAACGTAATTTTTGTTAAAAGAGCTTAACTCAAAAAATAATTTTTTACTCCAAAGATTAAAATCATGGATTCTGAAATAAATACTTAAATTTTCATCCAGAAAGGTGATTATTTCATTAAGAAGATTATTTCTACCAGAAAGCTGAATTTGCAACAAAATATATTAATTTTGGAGAGGTTATTCACTGAGAAATCTCAGATTGCTGCGATGGAAATCATAGAAGAACTCTTTGAGGAACTCTCACAAATCTTTGAAATCTTTCGCCGAGCGTGGATCATTCACACCACGAAGCATTCACACATTCACACGTTCGTGATGCACACGCTGCCTCGGTGAGTCGAACCAACGGCCGACTCCATCCGAACGCCGCCGACACTAGCCGAGTCTGATTTCTCCTAGAGAGACCTGAACTCGAGAAGCTTTGGAAATCTGGGCAATCCAAGCAATCTCAAAGAAATCTTAGCACTCTCTATGTGAATTCGATTGAGACTGCCACATTCATAGTTTTACGATTTCCAGATTTCTCAGTAAGTAGCCCCTCGTTAATTCTCAACAAAACGCTTGAATTTCAAAGGGAAAAGATGAATTATCTACAAATCGGCTTCAAAAAAATAGTTCATTTAAAATAGAAGTTAATTTTCAATTAAATAGTTAAATTTTTTATTAAATTGTTGAGTCTTAAAGAAAGAGAATAATTTAGGTCCAATCAGTTGCATTTTTAATAGAAAAGCATGAATTTTCTAAAGCGGCTGGTCACTGAGAAATGTTAATTTGCGGCGTATGAAGTCTTAAGGCCCTTTATCAGAATGGCAATTGCGTCTGAATTTTGTGGCCGCACGGCTTAATATTTTTGTCTAATTTTTTGCATAGCTCTTTCAAATAACCATGTCTCGAATCAAGCAGAGCCGGTTTTTCAATAAAATGTTTATATTTTGTTTAATAATTAAAATAGAGGTCAATAGCAGTGTCACTCAATGATAGCTGTACATGCATGGCTGCAGCAAGCCTGCTCGCCCTCGTCAAACTCCAGGCAGCAGACATCCCGCACAGTGATCCCAGATCTGAAACGAGACGTGGTCCAATACTATGACACGTCTATGTCCGTGTGAATATGGTAGGAGACGATATAAATGCCTGCGTTGCGCGCGC
>NC_046664.1:6200628-6211592 GCF_010883055.1 Belonocnema kinseyi | reverse complement strand
CGCGCGCAACCCAGGCATTTATATCGTCTCCTACCATATTCACACGGACATATACGTGTCATAGTATTGGACCACGTCTCGTTTCAGATCTGGGATCACTGATCCCGCAGGGTGCTGGATGATACGGAGCGGATGAATTCGAGCATTGTTATGCGATTTCGGTCAGTTAGAAAAACTGACATTATGAAATCACTGATAAACTCAATTTTAATTAACAGAATTAATTAATTTATATAATTACAAGAAATTGAAGAAAAGATTCATGAAAATCGAATAATATTTTCAGTAATGATGTGAATCATAACATTTTATGCATTTACACTGCATTTTTCTAACAAATTCAGGCTAAGGACTGCATTTTTTACAATTTTTCCAAATACATAATCCTTAATCAATAAGTAGAGTGTTTCTGAGTATTTGTGCATAGGCCTGACTTTTATTATTAATTTACAGCTTTCTATTATAAATTAAGTTATTTTCTGCAGACTATTTACTACTTTGTAAAAAACTTAACTTTCTGACATTTTTTTTTCGTGAACCATAAAAAAATATTATTTTATGAAATTCAGGACCCGATCAATGAATGGTAAAAGTGCTTTTTTTTTATTCAAGATATTTACCAATCGAGTACTCGGTTCTCAATTTTAAGGCCGCACGGTTAAACATGTTTCACTTATTTCTTGCATGCGTCATCTACATACTCATATCTTGAAGTACGCAGAGCTGATTTTTCAATAAAGTCATTAATTTATGCAGAAAATTGGACAAAAATAATAAACCATGCGGCCTCAAAATTCAGACGGGATAGCCATTCTGATATCCGTAATAACGACAAAATGGCACGTTAATTGTTATGAGATAACTATCTGCAAGAAATAAGTGAAAATATTCAACCTTGCGGAATAAAAGTTCAGAACCGTGTACTTGTTTGCTAAAGATCTTGAAATAAAGTACTTTGATTATTTATTGATTGTGTCATCAATTGCAGAAAATAATATTTTGTTACGGTTCACGGGGAAAAAATTGTTAACCAATTTAAGATTTTTTTACAAACTACTAAATATTCTGCAGAAAATAATTTATAATAAAAAACTATAAATTTTTAATAAAAGTCAGACCTATGCACAAAATACTTCAAAACACTCGACTCATGGAAAACTGCGCTGTAAATGCACAGCGTGTAAAGATTCTCTTTATTACTGCAAATCTTAACCGATTTGTATAAATCTTTTTGTCAATTCCTTGTAATTATATTAGTTAATTAATTCTGTTAATTGAAATTGAATTAGGAAGTGATTTCATAGTGCCACTTTTTCTAACTAGCTGAAATCTCATAACAATGCCCGAGTTCTTTCTATTATACTATTCCATATACTATATACTATTCCATTTTGCTAAAAATCATGCATTATGGGTGAAACCTTAATTAATTTCTCTGAAAATGTAACTATTCCAATTTTGCTTTAAATCAAAAAATTTAGATGTAAGTTTAAAACTGCATTATTTTCCATTAAAAAACTTAAATTCTCTAGTTTTTAATCTTTTAAATTTTGAAGGTTTCGAATTCATATCATGTAGAATTCTTTAAGTGTCCCTTAATTTACGAATCTTAAATCCGACGTTATTCCATTTAATATTTTTTAGTGTCAAACTTAAAACTGTTAACTAAGATAAAGCCTTTCAAATTATAGTACTAAAATTTGTCATCTTTTTTAATAAAAATCAATCTTAGTTTTAAAAATTTGTATTAAAGAGTCTTTTATGTTTTGAAAATTATTTTTTCCGTCAGATTTGCTAATATAGTGAAACTCTTCAATAGCCCTCCCTTCTATAGCCTTTCTGAAAATTGACGGCGCGCCGCATGTAGGTGTAACAGGCGAGCAGTCAGGCGTGAACAAACAAAAGCGGAGCAGGCTATAATGAGTTAGTTGCCACCCACCGCCAGCCCCGAAAACGGCGATATAGAAGCGCCGGTTTCGGGGTTTCAATTTTCAAATTTTTTCAAGTTTCAAATTTTCAAATTCAAATTTGAAAATTTGGATTTGAATTACGGATGTATGCTAGCCAGTAAAGCCGGAAAAACTATAAAGCCAAGAAGGCGAATTATCTTCAAATGGGTTGAATTTTCAATCAGAAACTTATAACATTTTATGAAAAAAAATTTCAGCCAAGTATTTAAATTTTCCAATAAATAGTTTTACTTTTAACTAAATAGTTGAACTTTCTGACAAAATAGTCAAGTAATCAACAAACATATGAATTTTCAACAATAAAGTTTACTTGCTACCAAATATTTTATTTTCTACCAATTTGATTTATTTGCAAGCCAAAAAGACGAAGAAAATCCATTTACAACCAAAAAAGACGAAGTTTTAACCAAACAAAAGTCTTGAACAAAATAAATGAAAATTAAACTAAAATGATGATTAAACTTAAATTAATTAAAAATCAATTAAATTATTATTTAAAGAATAATTCAAAAGTAATTGAATAATTATTTAAAGATTAATTGAAAATTAATAACATTATTGATTAAACCAAATAGTTGAATTTTCAACCCAAATGATAAATTAATTACCAAAAAGATTCCTTTTCACCAAAATACATAAATTTTAAACTAAAAGATAAATTGTCAATCAATAGGTATAATAAATCAATGTCCGGACTAAATATCTCTACACAAATTAAAAAAGTAAATCAAAAATTCCTTTTCCAAAATTCATTTAAAGTTTTAGTTTATAAGTTATAAAATATTTAGGCTGGACCAATGTCAACAAAAAGTACACTAGCTGATATTTCCATAAAATAAATTTTTAATTAAAATGAAAGTTCAATCCAAACAAAAAATATGTATTTCCAAAATAAATAATTGAATTTTCGATTTAAAAAAGACGAGTTTTCAGGAATAATCGTAAAAGACAAATAATTCAACATTACGAGTATTTCGCGAGAATTCATAGTAAGAGCATATTCAAAATGTGGTGTATATTTTCTGATATTTTTACGTAATTGTATCTTAAATTGAAGAAATTTTTCAGACTTTTTTCAAATTTTTTGAAATATTTCTTAAAAGTATGGGATTTTAGTGAATTCTCATTAGATTAAGAAAAAAATTATGTAAATTTTTGACGTATTGTAACAGCATAAAATATCCTTCACTCGAAAAATAAAATGTTTTTGTTACGTATTGTTGGCCGTTTTTTTACATATAGATAAATTTAGAGCAATTTAAAGATTGTAAAAGAGATATTTGTGGTAACCTTCTTAAGATTCTTGGAAAATTTTTTAAAGATTTTTTAGTTAAAAAAATCTATTATTAAAGAAAAATTTTAAAAGATTTTAAAACGTTTGAAAAGATTTTCAAAATTGCTGAAAAACAATCTGAAAAATTTAAAGAGACTTTTTATTATTCAAAGATTTTTCAACATTTCAGGAATAATTTGAGTTAGTTTAAAATATATTAGAAATCTTAAAAGTTTTTGAAATATTGGAAATACTTTTAAACTGAAACACATAAGAAAATGTTTAAAAATATTCTTGGATTTCTAACAAATTTTAATGAGTTATGAATAAATTATTAACTGACTTGGTTATCATTATAAAAATGGTCCACATATATTTTCAACTAATTCAAATTTCTAAACAATCGTCTTTAGTTCCATAAAGCAATCCAGAAAAATGATGTTACATAACCTTTAGAACAAATTATAATTAACTTTAAAAATAAATAGCTCATCCAAATTTATATTTTTTATTCAAAATAATTTTTCCTCAAATTTTAATCTGGTATAAATTGTTCTTTTCTTTTAACAGAAAAATCCTATTTAGTTGGATAATAACCTATTTTGTGAAAAATTATATCAGTTTTCACTGTCTTTGAATAAAAATAAAAAAGTTTGTTATTACAATGTAAACTATTGAATTTTTCGTTTAGAATTCATCTTTTTGGCTTAAAATTAAACTTTTTGGTTGAAAATAAGCTTTCTGTTGTAATTCTGATTTAAAAAAATATAAGAAAGCATCCAAAAATGTTTGTAAATTTTTTCAACAATATGAGGATAATTATAATTCAATTATAATCCTAAAAACAAATAAACTCATAAAATAAAGTTATTAGAAATTGTATCTTGTATTAAAAATCATTTTTCCCGTGAAAACGGAAAGCTAAACGCGCGTAAAGCGCGCTTTATGGCGCTAGATATTTTTTTTACATTTTAGGAATAATTCGTGTCAATTTAGAAGATATTTAAACGGCCTAGAGGTAAATAAAGAAAACAAAAAAATATATATTAAGATTCCCGGCAAACATTTTCAGTGGTATTTTATTTTGAAATATTAATTGTAAGGAATAATTTAAAAAGTATTACAATATTGCCAATAAAGAATTTCAAAGATTTCAAGACTATTTTTTAAATTCCTTTTCTGATTTAAGGAATAATTGAAATCAATTTAAAAGACTCAGATATTTTAGAAGTTCTGAAGAGACAAAAAACCTTTGAACATTAAAAAAATGTCCAGAAATGTACCAAATATATTTAAAGTCTTTTCAAATTTCTAAGATTTCGAAATATCTTTTAAGCATTTGAACTGATTCATTATTAAGTAAATTTCTGTAAAATAAAATTTTCTTTCTATCAAAACGTCAACAATCTAAATAAATAAACGCAATTATCTAATCTTTCAAGGTTTTCAATTTAATTTAGACCAATGTTTTTAATTTTTTCGACACCTAAAGCAAATAAAACTGATAATGATACGTTACCTTCAAGTCATTTATGATTTTCTAAATTGTAAATATATAGTAAATCGTGACTATTTTTTTTACCTTCAAAGTAAAAAAAAAAAAAAACAGATTGATGAAATACAAATACTTCAGAAAAAATAAGTTTCTCCCCTCTAAAAAATCTAACGAAATCTGGAATAATTTATCAAGGCGAAGGAGATAATGATAAGTATATAAACTGAAATTTTTTGTTAAAAACTCATTAGTTTTACGAATTTTTTCCCAGACAGAAAAAATGAGGAACGTTCGTATTGCCGGCCTCGGTTTAGTAGTTCTACTTGTTTCTACTGGTAAATATATAATATTATAATATATGTATATATATATATAAGCATACTCTATCACCGGAAATTATTTATTTATCCGAAATTTGGTGGAAAATTGAACTATATGTTTATAAATAAACATTTTTGATAAAAAATAAACTATTTCAATAAAATTTTAATTTTTGGTACAAAATCAACATTTTTGGGTGGAAAATTCAACCATTTCGTGCATAATTGGTCCCTTTTTCAACAAAATACGTGATTTGTATACCAAATAATTGAATTTTCATCATATACTTAAATAATATATTTCGCACCAAACATGGACGAGTGCAATTTTAAGTTAAAAAAATTATTTAAAAAAAAATCTTTTACGAACTGGTTCAATTTTCAACCAAGTAGTTGAATTTTTAACTAAAAAATATGAATTTTTAACCAGATAGTTAAAACTTTCACTATATATCAAATATATTTCAAAAATATTGTAGTCGAATTTTTCGATTAGCCCAAAATTTGAAAAGTTAGAGCTTTTTAAAAATTCTAGACAAATTTGTACATTCTCATTCATGAGAGTGTAATGTAATCGTCCAAATTTTCTATATCTGGTTTTTAACAGATTTTTACACTTCGACACTCCCAGAATCCGTAAAACATAAAATTTTGTCGGTGACTTGTTAAGTTCGTTTAGCAGATATTTCCACCCAAAATTAAACAATTTAGAGTTTTTTCAAAATTTGACATTTTTTTCAAATTTAAAAAATTGTTGTCAAAGTTTCTTATAGACGAGTAGAGGGCTTGCAAAGTATCCGAATAAAATTTCCAATTTCGATGAAAATTAGAAAAGTTATATACTTCTGAACAATTTCAAAATGTTCAGGAAAATAGAAAAAATATTTTTTTGGTCAATTGGGTAATTTTATTTAAATTCATCACTAGATATCAAAAATATTTAGAAATTAATTTAGTTAAATTTTTACATTATGCAAAAATTCAAAAAGTTAGAGCTTCTTCAAAATTTGAATACAGCTTTTTTATGAGCTTTAGAAATTGTTATTAAATTTTCTGGTACACGGCAAAAAGAATTGCAAATTATCCCGATGACATTTTTAAAATCGATGCAAATTTAAAAAGTTATATACTTTTGAAAATTTTGAAAAATATTTTTAAAAAGGAGAAAAGAAGTGTAATAGGTTAAAAAATATCAATCCAAACTCCTAGATATAAAATGTTTGAATTTCGAAAATATTCTCATGAAATTTCTTAATTAGAAAGAAGTTAAAAAAGTTGAATCATTTTCAAAAATATGTAATTTTTGTTTGTAAGAAGTCCGTACGTTGAAAGTATTTTTTTTGTTAGTAGATTTTAATCAGATCAACCAATTCAATGTACGAAAACGAGCGCGAAAGCGTAGCTGTGCGCCCTAGGTATTTGTATTTCATGACTTTATTTTTTCCACTTTGAAGACAAAAAAATTTCGAAATTTACTATGTATTTACAATTTAGAAAATTCAAATGACTTTAAGGTGACGTTGCGTTATCAGCTTTATCTGCCTCACGTCTCAGAGAATTAAAAATATTGCCCCGGTTAAAGCCGGGCGTTGGTCGGAGAATCCGGCCGGGATCCGGCTAAAAACGTCACGGTAAGCTGGTAAGATCTCGGCTTCAATCCGGCCACAAAGCGGTTAAAAAATATTGCTTCAGGCGAGAAATTGGTAACTTGTATTGTCTTTCAAAGCTAATCGTAAAGAATACGGGAACTTTGAAGGTAGCAATTGTTTCATGTTGGAAACCACGTGGTGATTTTAGGTTAGGAAGGTACACATAAAAAAATGTATTCACAAGAGTATAATTTAATTAAAAATAATAATTATCCGCGAAGTAAGTGGGTTTTAAGGCTGATTATTGAAACAAGGTTGATTTTAATCAAGAATCTCGATTTTATTTGCAAACTTCGAGGAAATGACGCGACGCAAGTGCAATGTGCACCCTTGCTCGAAGTGCGAAACTGAGAATTAGTGAGTGTCTACGCAGTCGCTAGAAGCAGAAGGGATATACATGGTGGTAAATTTGAAAGTGTACAGACTGAACATTGTCTGAAAATATTGAAAATTGTAACATTTTTGCTAATTCACATACCAAAATTGATAACAGTTTTATTAATAAAGTTAAACATTCAGAAAAATGTAATGCTTTTTAAAATAATTTAAAACATCTTATTTATGTTCCACTGCTCTAATAAATCTTTAAATTATACTTTTCAAATGATAATTCATGTATCATCCATAATTACGTCTTTGATAACAACATAGCTCTTAAAAAATATGTAATTTTGACAAAAAAATTATCCTGGCCAGTGCCCGGTCGGCTTTTGACCATGCGATATAACCAGGGTTGGCTCGGTCACTAACCGGCCGGCTCCCGACTTGGTGATTCGAGAAAAATGTATCCCGGCCGGCTCCCGACCGGTTTCTGTCCATGAAACCCAGCCAGGTGTAGCCCGGCCGGGATCCGACTAGAAACCTTGTTGTAGTAGGCCCAACACTTTAAATATATTTTATACATTTCTGAAAATTTTTCAAATGTTAAAATATTTTTTACCACTTTAGAATTTCTAAAATATCTGAGCCTTTAAATTGATTTCAATCATTCCTAAAATTAAAAATAGCAAATCGAAAACTTTCCTTGAAGTCGTGAAGATTATTTACTGACAATATTGCAATCCCTTTTAAATTATTTTCTTTTGTTTTTTTTTTCTTTATCTAGTAGAATTACACATTATTTTTAAATCCTTTAACGACTTCTAGACCTTTTAAGTGTTTTTTAAATTGATTCGAATTATTTCTAAAATGTAAAAAAAAATCTAGCGCCATAGAGCGCGCGCTCCACGCGCGTTCCAATTTCCGTTTTGAGGGGAAAAATGATTTTTGATAGTAACTTAATAAGTTTGGAAGTCCATAAAAGGAATAAATATTTTGAACCAAACGACGCACAATATGAAAAAATCAAAGGAAGCAAAATGTTTCATTTTGAACTCTCTACAAAATTATCGTAACAACTTTTTGAATTTTTCTAAAAAATGAAAAATTCAAATTTTTGATACCACAAAAAATAATGAAAAATCCAAAATACAATTTTGCGGACAAACAATGCAAGATACGATAAAAGTATGGAAACAAAAGCTGTATGTCCAGAAAGAGCCACAAATGTGTCATAAATCATTTTTGATAGGATGCATAGTTTTTCTTTTATTTTTTCTAAACAAGATTAAAATTGAACATTTAAATTTTTGGACAAATCGTCATTAATAATTTTGAGATGGGCAAGTATATTTTATTTTAATCGTAAAAAACCATTTACGTAAATTTTTTGTAATGTAATGGGAATTTACTAACATTCCATACTTTTGTAAAAGAATTCAGAAAATTTTTAAAAATTCTGTTGCAAATATCGTCAATTTAAGGTACAGTCACGTAAAAATATCAGAAAATTTCCCATTACTTTTCCAATCTAATAATTTCGAAATACTTTTAACAGACATATGATTAGTATGTATAATAATAATATGATCTATTTTTTAAAATTATACAATGGAAAAGCACTATTACAAATTAATGATGATTCCATAAATTCATTTTCATTTAAATTTAATATTCATAGAATATTCGTAAATAAATATTCTATTAATTTTAGGAATTTTTGGAATCATTTGAAAACTCTTAAAATTAAGTTGAATAAACGATAAAATGTTATAAAATGAAATTAAATGTACTTAGACATGTAAAAATAATATTTTACTTTATATTTTAGGAGAGAATTATATTTTATGAAATGAAAATTCAAATATAAGAAATAAGGAAATATTTTTGTAGGGAAAGTCATTGATAAAAACTTCATGGCAACCTATAAAAAATATGAAGAATAATATTTTTTCTTGAATTACTCGAAAAAACCTTAGAATAATGCATATCAAATAATATTAACTAAATATGTAATACTTGATTTATCAAAAATTGTTTAATTTTTAAATTGGGATTTTACTCCACTTTTACCTTCTCATTTCGAGATTATCTTCTTTACAAAATGGCGTTTCATTATGGCGAATCATTAAAGCAATATAAAGGTACCATTTAAAAACTAAAAACACAATAATTATTCAGATAATTTATCAATTTCACTTTTTAAATAATCAGTTTTCTGCTCGTCATGTACGAACAGAAATTTGGTATTTGACAATATTATTTTGATTAAAACTTAAAAAATCAAGGGAATAATGAAATATTGACTTCCTCGTTTGAATCTTGAAGAGATTTCAAAACAGTCTCAAAAAATAATTGTGAACATTTTCTGCAATGATTTGTTCCACATATTTATGGTAAATTAATTTTCGAACTCATAAAAATATTACAAAAACCTTCCTTCGTTTTAGCTTTTACTAAGTGTCGATTTCGCATATGTACTTCGAAAGATAACAAATCTTAGTTTTTTCTCCTAATGCCTTTAGTTTTAAATATTGACATAATGATGTAACCATTTTAATACCAGATAAAATGATTATACTCTCACGACAGTTTGCAAAAAGGTGTTTCATATAAGCTTAAATAAAAATATGTTCATTTGTTATATGTCTTAAAAATAAAACTGTTTTTTAATTTTGAATTTTAAAAGCAACCAAATTTAAACCTGGAAATCATGAAAAAAAAACATTTCTAGCAAGACATTTCCAAATAAGAATAATATAAAAAAAACTTTTGTCCCTCTCTTTCGAAGACAAATATTAAAAATAAGAAATTAACCCATATCAAATTAAAAATAAAGTAAAATATTTTATTGCTATTCTTCCTAAATAATGATGTCGACAAAATCTACTTTTTCCCTGGATAGAGTAATGAAATACAAAGATCTCACAAGGACAAGCTCTAATTTTCAGATAACTAATGAGATAAGAACAATTGTACATATTATATGCTATAATGAAGCATTTTTAGTTTCTCCTCAGTTAGTAAAAATGAAGATTCTTTCTGCTCTAGCCCTATCAATTCCGATTATGCCTAATTTTATTGGTAAATATAATAATATAATAATATATCTATATTTTTGAAAATGTCTAAGGTTTTGAAAATAAGAACAAAATTTATTCTCTGTAATCTGGATTGTATCCTAATTTTAAACCGTGGAAATACTTTGAAATGCAGTGAAACTCTTCTATTGTGCGTGTTTTGGGGCTGGTGGTGGAGGGGGAACTAACCGGATATAGTACGACCCTGGATGTAAATGATTTTGTTTGTTCATGCCCAAATGACCTTCGCACACTCCTCGCATCGCCCGCAGCTTTTGTTACACGAAACTGTGGCGAGTTGTAAATTCTCGGTTGCGGTTCGCCGGTTCTCGTTTGACCGGTGCAGCTGACACTGCGCCGATTCAGCTTACGCGATTGTCATTCTCTCGCATGCGCCGTTCATAGATTAAAGTGACGTGAGTGACGTGCAGCATGATCGAGAAACAGCTGACAGGCCTCGTGGCTTTAGCGAGCGCTGTTGTAACGCCCGGGATATTCTTGAGATTTCGCAAACCCCATTATATTTTTAATTTTTTTTTTCAATTCAGAATGCAGAAAGTAATTTTAGACCTCGTTAAATAATATAGTACACATATTGTTTCGTAAGCTACAGCCTTTTTGGCTTAGGAAATACATGTTTTAACTAAGGACAAATGTCTAGTCGTTTGGGTACCTAAAATTTTTAAAGTTATTTGAAATTTCATTTATACAGTCTGTCAAGTTAAAGCGTGGGTGGCTTTACTCGCAGTCGGTAAGATGTATCGACAAGATTTTGGTGTCAAAATATTAAGAAGAGCTCCCTCTTTCATGCTTTTTGATTTAACATTCAGTTTGCTTTCAATTCTCATCTTGTTACCAC
>NC_046664.1:6195280-6200528 GCF_010883055.1 Belonocnema kinseyi | reverse complement strand
ATGAAAGAGGGAGCTCTTCTTAATATTTTGACACCAAAATCATGTCGATACACCTTACCGACTGCGAGTAAAGCCACCCACGCTTTACCTTGACAGACTGTACTTCAAGAAACTTGCGAACTAATCCGGACCCCAAGTCGACCTCGAGTTCCTTCCATTCGGATCCATTCTTTCAATTTTTTCTCAAAATCCCCAAAATCGTTCAGAAAGCACGCACAGCAAATATCTCAAACAATTAAATTTATAACTTAATTCAGAGAGTGGGTCCCATTTTCTGGAAAACATCTGGCTGCCGTACCCTGAGTCTACAATGAAGCCAAAGGATTCTTTCTCCAACAGCCTCGAGTGCAATTTAGCCATTTTCAAGAGAAGGTCATGAATAGTCATCAGGCAGCCGATCCTTCCTATTTCCCGATTTCCGATTGGAGGAAAGAGTTCGTGTGGAGCAGTTCGGGAAGGACCCCCAGCGTCTCAGAGGTTCAGGGTTGCCTATTTTTCCAAATTTTCTCCTCTTTCTTCTCCGCTCTCGTGTACGCCGCAGTCTCCTTTTTGTTGGAGTTTCTCTGCCTTGGAAGCCGAGTTACAATTTTATCTATTGCACATTTATTTTTCTCCTCAATTCCGAACAAAGTCAAAGAAGACTCGGCCGGCTACGAGCTGTAAGTCCCACGTCTCCGACTATCGCGGTATCGGTTTAAATAAATTATTAATATCGGCAGTTGTTCCATATGCGCGTTTAGTGAGAGGAATCGCGTGTTCCAAGGACAGAGATCGGCGTCGCGGGATCGCGAGTGAGACACCCAATTTTAATTGTGTTTTGCCCGAGTAGATTCGGTAATTTTTAAGTTATCCTCAGTTTTATATTCAATGCGTCGTGATTAATGTTAAATTCATTTAACATCTTGTTAGTACATTGCGATTTTTTGTGATTTCGTGTTCACCTAGACATCCTCGAAAACATCGATCCAGATATGTAAGTAAGATATGTAAGTCAAAGATATTTTCAGTCTTGAAATCTTCAAGTTTATTTCTTATTCTAACACAACTATTTGTCTGTCATGGGTATTTCCTTGCTGCAACGGATTGAACGTAATACTCATTAGCTACGGTTGCAAATGGCACGGTTGAAATTAGAATCGAAACTAAATGCTCGAACCGAACCGGAACCGGGACCGAGTACGCACTAGTTGACCGATAGTCCAACCGGACCGGTGAACCGCAAACGAGAACGGCTATTCTGAATTGGCCTTAAGTCGGCGATTCCCAAACTTTCTTCGCTCTTTCTGGGGAGCGGTAGGGCCGCCACCCTCAAATTTTTTTCATAATATTTAAACCCAATGGGGCACACTTGGCAGCCTGTGATGTGGGCATGTGCTGGCTTGTCGCGCTCGATCTTCCCATTATAGGAAAATTAGAGCCAATTAAGAAAAATCGAAAATTTAGTTAAATATTCATTAACGAATTTTAATAGGCAGCGTTAGATTTTCTGGACTATGACGAGAACATTAGAAAAAGATAGAAAGAAATCGGTTTATAACTTCAAATGTTATTTCACTTTTGTTACGCTGCAAAGTAGTCCAGTAATGTAGTTTTTTTAAACAAATTGAGTGAAAATATTAACCGATTTTTATCAACTTTTTTTCCATATTTCTAAAATTATATCACGAAATTGATTCAGCTCCTTTAAATTTAATTGTGTCATACCTTCATAATTTCAGTTATTGTAACAGGTCTCAATCTCAGAACAATAAAAGGCATACATGCTATGTCAAAAAAATAGTCCCATACTCACAGCGGGGACCCTGCCTTGGAGCCTACCGAGCTACCCGGCCCGGGGTGGCATCGTCCTACCACCGGGTGGTTACCCTACCCAGGGTAACAGTTTGAGAATCGCTGGTCTAAGGGTCTCACTCAGGCGCGGTTCCAGAGAGGAGCTTGGAGGGGGGGCGCAATAATTACCGTCTCCCCTCCACTCTCAAGGGGGAGGTTAATAATAATAGGAAAATCATTTTCAATTTTACAAGGAATCTTAAGACAATTTTTTACTATATTAAGATCTTTCATAATCCTTAAAGGTTCACAATTTTAATAAAAAAATGACAAGTATTTCCTGCACTTACTCGCATTTTTTTAAATGAATACATTTTCATCTGTTATTTACACATCCAAATTCAACATTTTCACTTAAAATAAAAAATTTGTTGAACAGAACAATAAAATTAACATTGTGACGTTCGAAGTTTGAGTTTAGTTCTGTGAAATTTTAACGATACAAGGCTTTCTGTTTCAAAGAATTTAGTTTCGAATTGTCTAGTTTTTAATATTCCATTTTAAATAAACACTCAAATATTACTGACTATTAAAAAATTGTTCTTTTTCTCAATTAAAAATGTTTAAATTGAACAGGTTAAAAATGGTATAATTTATACTGAAACAACAGAATGTTTATAAAGTTGCAGTCGGAAGTTTACGTTTGATTAACTACTAAGGCTTTTGAATAGAAGTAGTTCAATTTTTAACGTCAAAATCTGTAAATTGTTTAGTTTCAACTGATCTAGAAATGCCCCATAAAATCGTTAAGTTATTGTTCAATTTCGAATACCCGAACTACAGTTCAATTTTAAAAATCATGAATGAATTCATATTTACCCTAAAAAATGAAAATCTAAAATCGAAAATTGTCATGGTAAAAGATTTTAGAATTACACATTGTAAACTTAATGATTTCATGATTGAAAAAGTTAACAATTACGCTTAGCATTTTAAAAACAGTTGAAGTTAAACTATTTTTAAATTGTATTATACATATTGTGATATACAATTCTTGATATTTCAAGTGATTGAATAAATTGTTCTTCTAAAAATTTGTAAAATTCTCGGTCAAAGAAAAAATTCACTATCACTTTCCGGTCGTTTCCCAGTTTCCCGGTCCAGCGGGCACCCTGAATCATGATAGTTAAATATAT
The DNA here is from genome assembly GCF_010883055.1 of Belonocnema kinseyi. Lineage (NCBI taxonomy): Eukaryota > Metazoa > Arthropoda > Insecta > Hymenoptera > Cynipidae > Belonocnema > Belonocnema kinseyi. The sequence goes on along the minus strand of NC_046664.1, from coordinate 6,197,562 downwards.
AGTTAAATAATTCTGACATTTTTCCATTTTTTAAAAGCACTATCTTCTGATTTTTAAGTCTTATTTTTTTTAATGTATGTAATTACTAATTGATTTTCGCATTTCTTCAGTTCTTGGTATCAGCTTGAACTTTTGGTATCATAACGGCAAACATTTTCTTTTTATAACGAAGCCAAGAATGAAGAATCTTGAAAAAAATTATCTTCAAAAAACTAAAGTCGCCTTAAAATAGTTGGAATACAGAAATAAAATATTTAACATTATTGATTGTTGTAAAACGTAACCTCGCGAATCTGGCAATCAGCTGAGTTCGCTCCCCGTTGAACTTAAATGATTATTCACAATAAAATGATGTCTCATACATACATGAGAGAATTCGAGATCCTGATTGGCTGCGAGAATTACATGGTTGGGAATCTACATTGGCTGTCAGGCTCTCTTGCCGTATGCGGATACGACACAAAAGTGACAGCGCCAGTGTTGGGAATATATTCTAACATTGATATACGTTACCGGAGTATCCGAACGTAACTACATGATTTAAAATGGGCGCTACATTTGAAAAAATAGACGCTGAGAATTGATGTTTTCTCTATAACCGTATTTAAGGAGGAAATTCGCTTCTCAGTATTATATATAAAAAAATTTAATTATCTTATTTGAAAAATTCGAGTATGGACTTGGGGGGGGGGGCAGGCCACCATGCCCCCCAACCTCTCAGGATCCGCGCCTGGTTTCACAGTACCTGTAAATTATTTGAAATCATGGAATTCTTCTAAAAACTCATTAAATTTGGAAAGTCCCTTTAAAATCTTATAAAATACTTTAAATATTTTGAAATCCCTTAAAATGTTGAAAAATATTCGAGATCCTTCACACTTTATTAAAATCCCTCAATTTGTGTATGTATGTTAAAATCTTTAAAAATCGTTTGAATTTTACCCCAATCTTTTGAAAATTTAAAAATCTTGAAAATTTTGTAATATTGTAAAATCTGTATATCTTTTTGAATATTGATAATATTCTTAGAAAATGAGATACCTTTTTCTGTTATTTAAACATTATATCTGAAGTATTATCTGTAAATTATTATTGATTTATAATTTTATCCCAAATCTGAATATGTACGGAATTATATTTAAATCAGAATTTCTATTCTACAAAATGCGATTTTAAGTTTGATTAAAAACTATGTATTCAATTTTTGTATTGTTAGGTGCTGAATCTACGAGAAAAAAGTTTTGGTGCAAAAAATCAATTATTTCTGAAAAAATATTTAACAATTTATCAAAATATTGAAAATTGTATAAAATCTTGGAATTTTTAGAAATTCTTCAAAATTTTTGCATATTTACAAAAAATTTGCAAATTAATCAATAACTTGATTTTTCTGGGAAATTATAAAAGTTTTAAAAAATTTTTAAAAATGTTTAATTTTCAAAAAAAAAAATTTAATTGATAATCAATGACCTAACGTATTTAAAATTAACTAGGGTTGTACACTTGACAGCGCAGAATCTTGAAAAATTAAAATTTTTAAATTTTGTGAACAGATCAATTTTGAAATTTTTTGAACTGTATCAACATTTTTAGATGTTCTTCAGCATCTTCTGTAGCGTGTTTTTCTCAGTCCAGAAAATCAAAATTAAAAAATCATTCTTTTTTTACAGAAATAAGTTTGCAAGGCGACTCACATCCTCGGCGCGAGAAATTGCCCATTCGCCGGAGAAATGAACCTTCTTCGAGTCAATCAAGCCGACCAGTCGAACAATCTATCTTGTGTAAGTAAAGTTTTCTTTTTAGTAACTCGTTACTGTTACTCTCAGCTAAAACAATTCTTAGTTTGAACAGTCGCATGGTTGTAGTAAGATTCAGAAAAACAGTCACTTGTGACTTCCCTGGTGGTCGACCAGTGATAATACATTTCCTATTCACAGTCGTAACATCCTAGATAACAATTCGTGCGCGAATGTTCTCGTACGTCGATGCGCGCACGAAATGCTTGCAAGAATACACCACATCTAAGAGCATTCTGTGCATGCGCCTTTTGTGCATGCACAATGCGCCGCCAATGGCAGCATGTGTACAATCACCACGTAACGGAGCTCCGAACTAACCGAATCATACATGCGTGCACTATGAATGCCGTTTGAAATCTGCTAATGTAAATATTCATTTATGACTACGAGGGTGGATTGATAAGTTTCCGGCCTGACCAAGAGATGGCGCCACTAGGCCTACCTTGAGGTGGCGTTCTATAGTACCATCCTTAGATAGCTTGT
>NC_046664.1:6183462-6195180 GCF_010883055.1 Belonocnema kinseyi | reverse complement strand
GAATCATTCTATAGAGATGGCATTACTAGACTAGAACACCGCTATGAGAAACGTATCAGCCTTGGAGGAGATTATGTTGAGAAATAAAAAAAAAAAATTCTTTAAAACGTTGTTTTTCTTGGTCAGGCCGGAAACTTATCAATCCACCCTCGTATTATCCAAAAAAATGAGTTTCAAACGTTGAATTCAAATAAATACAAAGAAGAAAGTTAAAAAATTATTTTGTGCAAAATAAAAATATAATTATTTAAACATGAAATTCAAAGAAGTTAAAAAATAACATTAAAAGACGAATATGCAAGTTCATTAAAAAGCATGTAAGAGCTTATTATTAACTAAATAAAATGTATGAAATCGAAACAAAAACAAAAAATTTTGCAACCAAATAGTTTAATTTTAAACAAAAAAAGATACATTTATAATAAAGATGGAATAGTTATATTTTTAGCTGAATAATTAATTTTTAGCTAAAAATAAAAAAAGGAATTTTTAACAAACAGTTAACATTTAGACAAAATAATGAATATTGAATTATTTGTTTTGTAATTACTTTTTATGTAATAAAAAGAACTCTTTTTAATACACATTTTGAATTTTTCATCAACACTGGACAAGGTACGTGCGACCCTATTAATAGACTTGTGAAAATGTTGAAAAGGGAAATAATTATTTAAAATACTTTTCGCATAAATGACGATTTTATTGAAGTGCAGAACTTTCCAAATATGCTCTGTTCACATACCGCTTCATACCAAAAAATGTCTGAACTGTAGGTTTTTAATTATCTTTTAAAAATCAAGTTGAAAACCAAGTAAGCAAACTAAGGTAGATTTTATTTTTATATTCAAAGGACTTTTAGAGCACATTAAAACCTATCCATAAATAACTTTGAAATCAGAGTGGGACGATGGTCGTGGGGGCTAAAGCGTAGGCTTTGGACCCACTCCTTCGGCTTGCGGGTTCGATTCCCACCTCGCACTCTGGAAGAGTCTCGGTGGCCCATGCGGTGAACACTAGCCTCTAGTGTTCATGGGAGAGTCGTGGGACCGGTACCTCTAGACAAAAAGGTTTTCTCTAAGTACTTAAGGCTGTTGCTCTTGGTGGTTCGGAACCCACCTTAAACTGTAGGTGCCCCTTCCACCACCAAGTAAGTGTGTGGAGGGTGTGTAAAGGAATAGAGAAGGTGTAAGAAAAATGTAAACCCTTAGGGGACACATTAGAAGCTTCCATTCTAAATAACTTTGAACTCATTAAAAATAGATTTTTCCAATTCAGTTCAGAATCTTGTCTTTGGGAAATACCAAAAAGTTTTTGAATTTTGATTGAAAAAATATTTCTTTAGAGGTACGCCTGATTGTGGGTAATTTAAACGAATACGTCGTAATAATATTAAAATCATTAATATCATTCAAACGATTTTAATTCGAAATATATTGTAATATTTTAAAAGTCTTTTACACGAGACTGATATTGTGTGCCTACTGATAAGGATTTTGTCGACATTAAAGTACTAAGTGAATTCCTAGTATATTAATAATAATACTGCTTGAATACTTATCTAAAGTTTAATCAGCATTTAACAAATTATCCGTACTTTAAACTCTTATTTGAATTTTTATGTGTTATCACATTCCTATAGAATATAAAAATCCCATATCGTATCTACGATCGTTTTTTATGATTATTTATTTGATTTTAATTGGATTGGAAGTTAAAAAGAAAAGTTATTCTACTAATTCTGTGAATTACATGCTTCTTTTTTAAATAATTTGATCTGAAGCCTAAACTAATAATAGAATAGGGCCATTTTTATTATAACAACGTTTTCAAGTAAGAAAGGGGGGGGGAAGAAAACTTGTCGGGATTACCAGTATTGAGAAAAACAATCTCACAAAAAAAAAATTTCTCGCTTCTTAAGACATTGTCTATATTTATTTAATTTTTCCAATAATATAAATTAAAACATTTAGATATTCTTAAAAATTATTTGATGATCTTTAATTTCACTGGACGTGTTGATTTTACTGATAACTATTAACTTACCAGAATTTTGAAATCGTGGATGTTTTTGGTGAAATTTTGTATTTTTCTTGTTTTTTAGTTTCAGCCTGATAGAATAACTTTATATGTTCATGTGGTTCTAAAGAATAATAATAAGTCTTTTGACTTTTAAGGTTTTGCGATATTAAGATAGAGTAAACTCTTCCTTACTCAAAGGGCCGCGAAATATAAGCATTTGAGTATTTTTCAAGGTTGGGGGGACCCCCACATCTATGGAAAATAATGGGGTGATTTTTTAATCGATTTTCATTGACTGCTGATTCATTTTTGGTTGATTTTAATTGATTTTCATTAATCTCCAATGATTGATTTTCATTGAAGGTGTACGTATGTATTTGCGCATCATGTCTGTCAGAGTTTTTGAAGTCTTCTTGTTGATATACGAAAATGTAAAAAACGTGGAGAACAATCGAGAAGATAATCGACTACTGTGAAAAAGCTAACATGTTCCTCGGCATATTGAGTATTGTAGCATGACGTTACGATAACGATAGGATAGGCGGAAATGTCAGGAACGCCAGCATAGTTGGTACATCTTAACATGGGAATGCACACGTCTTCTTGGAGAAAATGTTCAAAATGTAAAAGTCAGTTATAAATGTCTAAATAGTAATATTTTTCAAGTGTAGAATGTATTAGGACAATGGCGTTTTATCCCTCTAGCGGTTAAAGATCTTTCACTTTCAGGAAAGACAACCATCCAAAATTTAAGATAAGAGATAGGAGTAGCTGATTCTGGTATAATCGATCTGATAAACTAACCTTACATTTTTGATATTTTATTTTTTTCGTCAAACTGCGAGGTCGTCAATTGACAAAAGAAAGAAACATGACCAACGAGCGCTTCCTGCTCTTTTTGCTTCTTTTTAATTAGTCAGACAGTGATGTGTGCGAAACTGTGCAAGGACAATGACATAAGGTAACGGAACCACATCACTTGGAATATATGTATTAGCATGGTGGACTTTGAGTAGGTAAGCTTTGGAATAGGTGTACCTTGGAATAAGCAAGAGAGCCCTTTATTAGGTTTACGGCGTTACATTCATTTTCAAATTTTATTGATCATAATTAAAAAATTTTGGTTTTAAGTATTGTCTATTAAAAAAAAACACTCACGCACTTAAGTTTTTCTGGGTGAACCAATTTTACTGAGATATAGATCTTGCATGTTGAGAATGTTTAGGCCAAAGCAACAGATCGTGTGAGAGATGAAAATTTTTCCAGTCACAAACTTTCAACAGATTTGTGATTCTTAATTGTGTTAATCGTCTAAATGATCCAAAATATACAGCTAAATATTTTGAAATCCGATTTCTGTCTTGTCTCATGGACAACATTGGAGTATTACACATATGCTTAAACCTAAATCTTTTATAAAAAATGCTATAGACTCAAACAAAAATTTATAAAAATTGCTATTCCTTCTGATCAAATTATGATGTCCCTTGTATTGGGAAAGCATGGTATTACATTTAAACAGTCACTTTCCGATCTTTAGCTAAATTTAAAGAAAGAATTGAATTCCTAATGGACAACACGTATTTTCAAATTAACAGGAAATTTCACAGACAAACTTCTGGAACTCCCATGGGTTACCTGAGTTTTAATAATATAGCTGACATGGTAATGCAATATTTAGAATCTGAGATTTTTAATCAATTAGATTTTTTAATTATTGTCTACTTTAGGTACGCAGGCGATTCTTTTATAATTATTCCTAAAGATAAAATTGAACAAACTTTTAAAACTTTAATTTTATAAATAAAAGATTACATTTCACAAATGAAATAGAATATATGAGGGTGGTTTAAATATGATCGAGACAAACGCTCTAGATGGTGCGCATGTATTTTTTGAAGGACGTGGCTTGAGTAGCTGGTTCCCTTACGAACAGTGTGGCATAGTTTTCGTCGGGAGCGCATGTTTCACGCGCGTGCTACGACCATGAGTGAACGTCAAGTGCCGACCGCCGTTGAAGTAACGTATTGTCATTCGCTTTTTAGTGCCGAAGAGCGTTAAAAACACAGAAATTTTTTGCGTTTGCGGGATCATTTCGGTAGTGAGTGCCTGAGTAGGGCTGCCATGTTTAAATGGGCCAAAGCATTCAAGGATGGTCGCGAAAACGTCGAGAATGAGTCGCGTGATCTTCGACCGCGAACCCGCATGACACCAGACAACATTCGCCGCATAGATCAAATAATTTTGGAGGACAGTAGGATGAATGTTTGAGACATTTCGGCTGAACTTGGCATCAGTATTGGTATTATAGAGTCTATCATCCACGAACACCTTCAATATCGTAAAGTAACGGCTCGATGGGTTTCTAAACTGTTGAACTTCGAGCAAAAATTCACGCGGTTGGAATTTTGTCGCCGCTTGCAGACGCGATACGAGGCGGAGGAAGACGGTTTTTTAACGCGAAGCTTCGCTACAGACGAAACATGGGTACACTATTACACTCCCCGAAAGCAGGGTGTCGTCTAATGAGTGGAGGAAGAAGAAGAAACGGGCACCAGTCAAAGCGAAGACAACCAGATCCGCGGGTAAGGTTATGTGTACTTTGTTCTGGGACCGGCGGGGCGTGCTGTACGTCGATTTCCTGCGCATGCAATGTACCATCAATGATGCATACTACTCTAAGCTTCTGAAAGCACACGTGAAACCCGCTTATCGCTCGGAACAGAGGAGCATTCCAGCACGAAGTGTGATTCTTCTCCAGGATAACGCGCGCCCTCATACCGCGCGTCCCACGCTCAATAGAATATCGGAATTGGGGTGGGAGGTACTGGAACACCCCCCCCCTTCAGTCCACATTTATCACCCTGCGATTACCACATGCTTGGACCACTAAAAGAAGCCCTCGGAGGTCAAAGATTCAACACCGACGACGAGGTAGAGGAGTTCATGCGCACATGGCTGTCCGAGTTGCCCAAGGAATTCTTCGATACCGGCATCAAAAAACTTCCTGAAAGGTGGGCAAAATGCGTAACTTGTGAGGGGAAATACCTAGAAAAACTGTACATTTTTCTACATTTTTTCGATGGTAAATAAATGTGTCAGAGTATTTGTCTCGATCATATTTGAACCACCCTCGTAATAATATTATCAAGTTTCTTAACATTAGCATTATTAAAAAGTATAATGGTTTCATCTCTACTAATTGGTTTCACAAATCAACCTATTCTTGAGGATTACCTAAGGGAGTCCCTAGCTTTTTGAGGTTTAAAAAATTGAGTTTTTTAAATTACATTTTAAAAAAGTACAACATTTTAAAAGTATTCTCTGAAAATGTCATAAAGATCCGAGCCTTATTTACGGAAATATGCCTTTAAACGTAAAAGGGTTTCGAGCGTGATCACCGTGAAAGATCGTTTTTTTCGTAATTTTTTTTATGCTTAAAAGAGGAGTGCTTTTTTAGAGAAAAAATGACTTTTGACTTCGAAAATCCAGCATTTGGAGAAAAATTATGGATTTTTTTATTTTAAATAAGCCAAACTTGAGCAACTTTTCTCACCGCAAAACGCCCTTTTTTGGTTCTCTCGTAGATTCGCTGTAAGGCGCTAATTTATGACTCTCAACACGAAAAAAAATTATCATACCTTCTTGAAATATGTGGTAATTGAATGCTAAAATAATGGTAACAAAATAAATAAACATGTCACTCGAAAAGGTAGACACCCCCTTAATTTTCTATCTAAACATCCCTTACAACTAATAATTGCTACGATTAAAAATTTATTTGACTCAGATATTTTCTTTCTGACACGAAATTTCATAAATAAAACTTAGAAATAATAAAACATTACCTTTTTTTAAACAACGTTTCACAAAAAGTTATTAATAAACATATTTATAACAGAATAAACGAAATTAATTAAAAAACTTCACTCACAATTCTAAAAAGAATATAAAAGAAGAATTTGATCCAAAAAACAATATGACTATTACATTTTATGATTAAATTTCAGGAAATATAAAAAGACTCTTAAACACTTATAAAATCAACACTACTTTCTGTATACAGTTTAAACTTGTTAAAATTATAAAATGAGGCAAAGACCAATTATAAACTCTGGAAAAAATGACATAATTTACCGTTTCTCTTGTAACTGTAGAAAATGTTATTTTTCACAAACAAAAATACCCCTACACATTAGAAAAAAAGCACAAAAAGATAGTATAATATTAAATTATAATAACGTTTTTAATGATAATTTATATTAAATATTATTGATAATAACTCTCACTTTTTTCTTTGTCACGATATTGAAATTTTACATCTAGAAATTAATCCTACAAAAAGAGCTTTTGCTGAAGTGGTTTTCAGCAAAAAATAGCTTGGTAATTATCTCTAAAAAATTACAGACCTATAACATCTTAATGAACCTTACAATTCTATTCTTGAATTATTTCTTTAAATTCATCACAATATTTCCAAAAACAATATTCTCCTTTTTATCTCATCATCACAATTCAGATACATAAATTAATTTTATTGTACTTTTTTTCTACTTTCCTAATATATTCAAAATCTGCGTACGTTATATTTAAAAATTGGGGCTCTTTTGTTCCGATCTATGGTATGAAAGGTTAATTGATACTTGTTTTCGGTGACTTTTGGAGGGATCCTTGTGGGAGCAGAATGTTCTTCCATCCTACTCTCATAACCACTAATATGTTTTTTAAATTTAACTTTTAGTTACTAGTATTAACATTTTTTTAACATAGATTACACATTATCACTACATAGGTTTTTTAATAAATAGTAAACTTTGCTTTAGTTACCTTTATTACGTTATACCCTGGATATTTTTTAAAACTGTCTAACTTAAAAATTGACTAATAACTTTTGTAACTAATTCGTAAGTTTACTATCTACTACGATTAATATATTTTTATTATTTTTATAGCTGAAATAGGCTTATTGTTTTTTTTAACTTTTCTAGAATATAAGTTTTGAAAATTGTTTCACCTGCTAATGGAAACGGTGACTTCCTAAAACGTCGAGACAAACATTGAATAAACTCGTTTGATTGAGTTGGTACAACTCCGTTATTTAAATTTCTCTTTCTTGTTACAGATTCAAGTTTACATTCCGATTCTTCACCTACTAACAAATCACTTCCTGATGCATCTCGTGCTGAATCTTCCGGAAATAATTCTTCTTCTCCTATAAGAGGCAGGTCCAGAACACCTCTGGTTAGATATCCTCCTCGCAGCAGATTGATGGTTCCGCCTACCAGGCTTCCTTCCATCTACAAACGTGGATATGGACTAGAAGATCTTGAAATTATTCGGCTTTTTCCTAAATCTAATATTCAGCGGATATTTGAATTTCGAAGATACACTTTTCCGACCAATACACCATTGAAATTGTATTTTGGAAGTAATAATCTTGAGCCTCTGCCAACCCAAGAACAAATTGTTTTATCAACTACTGATGGTGACGTCTTTGCAATATTGGAGACCACTTTTATGCTTACCGGAATATATATACGTCATCCAAATCGTCGGGCAAAAATAAACATGGTAAGCGGCAATTTTACCCGTATGACCTCCGCAGAAGTCTCTGAATCCCCAGTAGGTCCCAATCGCCCAATCTCAACATCGTTTGTAATATATCGGATAGGCAAAATGAGTTGCATCTTAATATCAGCAGATTACTTTACGCACTGACTAAACAAATCTCACATACATAATTTTAATTATTTTTTAAGACAGTAGCACTACTTATTGCACGTATATCTCTTTTTTCTGAATTTAAAGAAATTGGGTTGTTACAATTTGAGACCAACGTAATGCAAGAAAAAATAAGCCAAATTTTGTCGTATGAAAACGGTTACAATACTGCCCGAGTATAACGCTAGTGTTGCACACGCATAAAATGGCCGCCGTCTATGTTGAAATTTTACATTATTTACCAACAAGCTTTTCATTGGAATGTATGAATTACTTTAAATAAATTATTCAAGAGCAACAAATTTACTTTATTTTTCTCGAAATATCTGTAATGCTATATGATTGTAGTTATCCTGTAATCAACGCCGCAGGTAATTTGAATTTATTGCACAAGCTTGGACAACAATAAGTATATAATTGACCAGTTTTTAATCTTATGCGCACATACATAACAGATCTGAAGTATTCCACTTGAGTATAATAATTTTTATATTCAAATATTCTTTAAATGTCGAAAAAATTGTTTAAGTGATTCAGGAATTTTGTATTTCTTTAGGGTCATATTTAAAGAAATCTAATATCTTTTACAATCATACAAATAAAAACATTTTTTTAAATTCTTCTAATTCGATTGACCGATGAAAATATTTATTATTTAGGAAAAGATCAGAAAATTTCCTTTTATTTTATCGGCAACGCTAAAATATTTATATTGAGGAACTGACTGTCCTGAGAAATTTCTCGAGTCCCTAGCTCACAATTTTTTTTTATCTTAAGACATCGAAATATCTGAAGAAATACACATGCCACAAAAATGCGTGTGATAAAAACAGTTTACTATTTATGTGGAAAAACGACTTTTTAAAATTTTACACTACACCTCACTGCCTGAGAAGTCATCGGATTTCCATTATTGGAGTCATTCCAGATCATCTTTTGGGAATCCAAAATAAATTCTAAATTAAAATTACATCTTTTTTTAATGCAAAGTCTTAATCTGCAATAAAAAATTAAGCTTACCATATAACAGTTTAAATCCACCACTTTTCGTCCCAGTGAGTTGGGTGAAGGATACATTTTTGCAGCGTCGCTTTTCCCCCTCGAAAATGAAATATTATTATAACATACACATTTTTTCGAAGGATGAGTATTTCTGATGCGTTACTGTGCTAACCAAATTCTCCATTAATAGCCTAATTATTTTTTCATCATTAAAAAAATAAGGATCCTTTCTATTATGGTCCAGTCATTTACAGTTATACTCACTTATATTGGAAAATATAAAAATATAATAAATATCCACATTTTCAAAAACGTCTTTAAGATTGTTGCTAACAAAAATCTGTGCGCCCTTTAATATTGAATACAATTCTTTAATAGTCATGATTCCAGCCGCTCTAAAATGCCTAGCATTATAAAAAAATTTGTGAAATAATTAAAAATCTTTTGAAATCCGCCGACAAATATTATAATACCCTTAGGTCTTGAAAATTTTCATAATTTCTATTAAAAGTATAGTTTAGAATCTTTATTCCTGAGACAGATTAATGTAAAGAGTTTTGCAATTTCAAATTGTACAATGTTTTTCCTTTGAAGAGAAATACTTTAAATGTTAGGACAATTTCAATATCAAATGCTAAAAGCCTTTATATTTGAATTTTATAACTTCGCATTATTAACTTAACAATTTTTTAATTTTAAAAAGATTTTTTATTTCAAATATTTGCCACTCAAAGTAACTATTTCTTTTGAACCATTTTTTTTTAGAATAATTCAATTTTAAGGATTTGCAATGAAACATTATTCCAATATAAACTGTGAAATTGATTATAAATTTATCTTATGATACAAGAAACTTAAATCTAAAATCATGCTTCTTTCGCGATTCACCAGATAAAATTAAAATCGCTTAATTTTTAGCGCTCCAACTCCTATATATGAGTAATAATGTCTGAAATTAAATAAGTTGATTTAAATTAATGAAATTAATTAATTTAAATAAATATTTAATATTGAAATATTTATCAACTTTAAAAATAAAATTTATAATATTCAAATATTCATTTAATTAATTCAATAAAATAAATGAAATATACTTCAACTTATATTAGGAAATCATAAAGTGAATTCTCTTTTCTAATTACGCTGTTCAAAATCGTTAATATATATTTTTTAATCTTTAGAAGCTTTCTGTGTGGAAAATTGTCATGGCGCTGTACTGTTTCAGTGCAGTCCGCCTTGAGTCTATAATGGCGCGGCACAGACTGACTGTGCAGTGGCTAGGCTCGGATGTAAGGCTTGGGTCGACTAGTTTCTAGACAGTTTAGCTATGCAGATGCTATATAACGTACCTAGACATATCTAGTTAACCTACATAAAAAGTAGATTCATTATTAAATATTGCTTTTTATATTATTTAAATAATTGGTAGACATAATATTGAGACGACTCATATTTGTCAAACAAAAGGTTAGTTGCTCCAAAATAATGATCAAATTTAGAGTTTAAGACATTAGATTCAAAAAATAGATTTACTTCCACACTAAAATAAAAAACTATCTATAAATAAAATATATTGTATATGAAAATTATATATTTACATATAAAATATAATTACATATCTCTAAGCAGTTATATTCTTTCTCCAGTTTTTATCGCATTTTGAGGTTAGAAAATTGGACTCCATTAAGTAAAAATAATTTTCTAACAATGATGAATAAAATAATACTTACATTATAATAACGAGTATTGAGCATCAATGCTATTATTATATCATAATTTTGATGATAATTTATCGCTGACAAAATAATAGATCCGAGACACGACAATCACGCTACATAGAAATTAAATAATATAATATCGTGTATCTAAAATAAATAAACATAATAGTAAATTAAAATGACATATTTCTAGGCTTTTATTTTGAAAAAAAAATTATCTATTCATCATTTACTTTATAAATATTTCATGCTCCGATTCTTATAGAATTTTGAGGTTAGAAAATTAGATTAGTTTAAATAGAAATATACTAAAATATTTTATAAAATATTTTCTAGCAAAGATGAATGAAATAATACTTAAATTATTATGAGTGCTAAGGGATAGTCCTATTTAATTTTGTAGTATATAAAATAACATGTGTACATAACTTTCATTCAGTGCTAATATGCACTAATATAAGATATGGTAAACAAATAAAATCGAAGAGAAAACTTCCGTATTTTTAGGGTGCATATTTAAAAAGAAACCAAAAGATTGTGTTGGTTATTATAAATTAATCCTAAAATGTTTAATTTTTGCTAAATATCACAAATACATTAGATGGATTTTTTTCACTAAAAAAAAATCAACGTAGCAATTTATTATAATTTAAGGATCCAAAATTTAACCCTTAAATGGAAACGTCAATTCTTATGTTTTTAATTATATCTCAGACACATACTTCATTAATTGAAAAATTTAAGTAAAAAATCTGACCGCTTCGCGGGCACATTCTCATAGCACGTTGCGCACGTGGCTCGCTAGTTTGGGCGCGCCCAAGGCGCGCGACTGTTCATTCTCACGTTTCGCGCTCGATAATATATTTATTTCGCGCTTCGCGCTCGGTCTTTACATTAAAAATTTGTCATAAGGACAACCGCAGGATTTCGCCGGGAGCGGGTGCTAATCTGAAAAATTGCACCCGCTTCCAGCAAAATCGCGGTAAAATTTCAGCCATAACCACGTCTCACAACCGTGAGATAGGTGGTTACAGTCTGTAAAGGAATCAATACGACGATCCAGCAAAAGCCTCGTGGACCCTAAGAACACGGAGCGACCCAAGGAAAACCGCCTTCTGCATTTTTCCCGCAAGTGTTCTAGCATATTGTTGACAGACAGGGATGCTTTTTAGGCTATTAGCAAGTGAAAGCTTGGCACCTCCAAGAGCGCCGATGATAAGGACGATCAGTTTAACAGAATATTCCAGGTACAATCGTT
>NC_046664.1:6179630-6183362 GCF_010883055.1 Belonocnema kinseyi | reverse complement strand
TATCAAATACTGTAATTCAAACACCTCATAAACTACAATCATAAAGTAAAGCTGAACCTTTTTTTTATTCGACATTAAAGAAGGTTCTCAAAGCACCTACGGTCTTGGCGATTACATTCTTATTGCCGTAATCGCGCTTCGCGCTCTACTGTTAAATTATACAGGCTCTAATTTATAAAAATGTGGACTTTTCGAAAAATTCGGCTAAAATAGGTTTAAAATATATTTCGTATCTAGAGGAAATATTTATATCGATGAAAAAATGATTTTTTCTATTTTTTGAAGATTTTCAAATTTTTGAACAAGAAAAATTTCAAAATGTTTAAAATGCACTTAATTTTTTAATTGTGGTTCGAAATATCTGATTAACGGACTTAGCCTTTATTTTGTGGACCTTCAGAAGTGTATCAAATGCGGACTCGATTGAACAAATCTTTCCAAAGTTAGCGTGGCTACAAGATTCAGGCAACCATACATACAGACATACAGACAGATAGACACCGACAAAATTTTATGATTTTCGGATTCTGTGCACGCCGAAACGTAAAGATCCGTTAAAAACCAGAGCTCGAAAAGTTGAACGATTACATTACACTAACGGTTTTAATTTTCATTTAAATTAAAAATGTCATTTGAATAATTTGCAAGTATTTTTGTCAAGTATCGGAGACATTGACAACATTTTCTGAAATTAAAAAAAAAATTGTCTAAAATGTTGAAAAAGCTCTAATTTTTTTAATTGTGTGCTAATCGAAAAATTCGGCTAGAATAGTTTGAAATGTATTTTGTATCTACTGAAAATTTCGAATGAAATTTTTGGAATTATGAAAAAAAATAATTTTTTCTATTTTTTGGAAATTTTCAAATTTTCGAAAGGTATATAACTTTTTCAATTTTCATGAAAATTAAACATTTTATTTGGATAATTTGCAAGTCTTTGACCCGTATATGAGAAACTTTGACAAACATTTTTATAAGTTAAAAAAAAAAAATTATTTTGAAAATGCTATAATTTTTTTAATTTTGGGCTAATCTAAAAATACGAGTAGAATAGTTCTGAAATATTTTTGGTATTTGGTGAAAATTGTGAATGAAATTTTTGGATCTATAAAAAAAAATTTCTATTTTTTGAAAATTTTCAAATTTTTAAGAGTGTATAACTTTTACAATTTTCATCAAAATAAAAAATTTTATTTAAATAATTTGCAAGACTTTTACCCATCTATAAGAAACTTTGACAAGAATTGATAAAATTTCAACAAAAAAATTTAAAAATTTTGAAAATGCTCTAAAATTTTTAATTTTGGTTCGAAATATCTGATTAACGAACTTAGCCTTTATTTTGTGGACCTTCAGGAGTGTATCAAATGCGGACTCGATTGAACAGATCTTTCAAAAGTTAGCGTGGCTACAACATTCAGGTCACCCTACATACATACAGACATACAGACAGAGACCAATGAAATTTTATGGTTTTCGGATTCTGTGAATGCCGAAACGTAAAGATCCGTTAAAAACCAGAGATTGAATGTTTGGACGATTACATTACATTCTCATGAATGCGAATGTAAAAACAAAAGTTTCTAAAAAACATATTTGTTGTATCGAAATTACTTCTTATTTCAGTGTAGAAACTAGATAGTTTAACTTGACAACGGTTCAACCATAGCAAAACTATACAGTGTCAAGCTCGGACCAGTATAGTATTACTGTATATATTAGGGCGTGACAAAAACTGTAATGGTGATGCACGATTCAAGACGGCCATAATATATTTCCACACGGGATTTTCACTTAAAAGATTTTCGAAATATTTTTGAGGTTATCCTAGTAAAATTAATTAAAAAGTAGTCCTAAGCGTGGCAAACAATATACCAGTCAGAAGGTACAAGTTCAATTGATCCATTGATTCCATTGATCAAGGGTTATTAAATATACACGAATTTTTTTTAGAATCCCATTCCAATGCGAAAATGTACAAGGTTGCCTAATGCTTGAAAACGACGCATGCGTTGCACAAGCTAGTCTACAATACAGCAGTAAAAACACAAACATTTGAAATATTTTCTTTGAAACTGATGGAAACTTTTCAAAGCCAATTTACAAATTTTAAAAATGCTGCATAACAAAATAACAAAATATAACAAAGTGGAATATTGCATATGCACCTAATTATTTCATATTGATAGAACTTATTACCCCTATTACATTTCATTTGCGTCGTGACCAAATAAATTTTTTTTTTAAATTGAGGTTGTGGACATGCCACGGTTGTGACATTTGTAGGGTATTATGGATTTGAATAACGTAAAAAACTTTATTTGCACCTTGTTATATGCTTAGTTATTGGAAATCCCAGGCCAGTAGGTCGGAGCTAGTCGGCTCTGACCACCCAGAACTGTCAAAATCCTTGTACCTGATTTGAGCCCCTTAGAACCCTTAAACTCGAGATCCTCTATTAAAATGGAAACTTCACGCTAAAATTGGAATATTCACGGTAAAATTGAGAGTAACGAAATAAAATAATCAATGTTTAGTTTATGTTACTACAATAATATTTAATGAAATAACGAAGCAACTTTAATGGTTTCTACTCACAATTCAAATTAACTGAAAATCAATGTATTTATGAATAATTAAAAATTTTAATTTTAAAATAAGATTTAAGTTTATTAAAAATATATCTTAATTTTATAATTGTTATAATTACATAAAAAATGATATCATAATAAAATAAAGTAATTAAAAATAATAGTCCTGATATTAAAAACAATCCATTTTTAAATCTATGATAATCAATTTTTTAATATTAAGAGTTGATAAAAATTGTTAAATGGATGTAGATAATTTATAACATTATCAAATCTAGCAGATAAACAAAAAATAAATTAATTAAAATTAAAACTCCTGGGAAAAGATACTTGACAGCGGTTATGTATAACTTGAAATCTTTAAAACTAAGAAATTTGAAATACTATTAATTTGAATGATTAAAAATTTGGAGTGCAATTCCGAATAGGTGAACTTGACAATTTTCTTCACACTGCATATACATATGTATTTTGACGCTCTGATTACGAAAATGATAGTGAAAATTGGCGACTCGGCGATTTTCATGGTGAAATTGCGAAAAAACCATAAAGAATATGGTTTTTCGCTTTTATCTCAGCCAATATGCAAAATCTCGCAAAATGTTTCCAATAAAAGTTGTGGATCGTACAAAAATACACAATTTTCGTCTAACATAGTTTTTTCTACAAGTGATAGTTTCCAAGAAAATTAGTGATATCTCGATTTTTATGAAAAAAAAAACAATGAGCATTCTCCATTGGTTTCGGTTGGGTACCTACTCACGCTTTTCATCACGGGAAGGTTGGAGTATTTTGAAAAAGCATTTTTTTTGTTTTTTTAAATTTTTTAATTGTTTTTGTTTACTTTTATGATTTTTAAATATATTTTAATTTACTTTAATTAGAATTTTTGAGTATATTCTATTTATTGTCTTCATTGTATACTCCTTATAAGTTTATTTTATAATAGTCTGCTGAGTATATTTAGTGACAAGGGTAATATGCTTTTATGTTAGTAATTAATTCTTTAAACGGATCTGCAACTATTTTCTTTACGCGTCGCCGCACAGTGGGGTGAAATCGGAAAACGAGGTTCAAAATGACATTTAGAACGCAATTATGCACCGATTTTAGAATTTTTTTTTTGAAAAATTCAGAACTA
>NC_046664.1:6164480-6179530 GCF_010883055.1 Belonocnema kinseyi | reverse complement strand
AAAAATAATAATAGAAAAACGATTTCTTTCTGACCATAAATATCTGCAATGTACATTCGTTTATAAAATAAACGATTAGTGATGCTTGGCAACATTTTTCCATGTTTTTCTTATGTTTTGAGCAAAATCGTTCAGACGGAATTAATTCGATTTGTCGCAACCACTGAAGAGTTGTTTCCCTTTCTTGGAAAATGTTAGATAAACTAAAAATATTATATGTTTCATCCATCTTGACGAGGACACAAGAGAGGAAAATCTCGAAAATAATATTGCACGCAATAAACACACGCTCTTAAGTACTATAAGCGCGGATGGCGGAGAAAGACCTGTCGCTAATTGCATTGAAATTAGTAAATTTGTTACATTTCATCAGACATATCTGTGATTTTCTCGGAAACTATTACTCGTAGAAAAAAATGTATCATATAAGAAATGTGTATTTCTACAAGATCTACAACTTTTATAGAAACGTTTTGCGAAAATTTATGTATTGGCTGAGATAAACGCAAAAAACCTCGGCATCCCAATGACTGGTCACAAAAATAACTTAGTTCAGACACGACCTTCTTTCCAGCGTGTCAAGGGGGTCGGGAAGACACCCCTGTGACTGGAACCAGAAAAAACTTAGATCACACCCCTGCCCCTTTTCCCACGCGTCGTGGGGCGGGAAGGCACCCCTGTGACTGGTCACAGAAATAATGTAAGGTCACACCCCTGCCCCTTTTCCCACGCGTCGTGGACTGGAACCAGAAAAAACTTAGGAAACGGGTTCAATTACGCGTATAAAACGGGTTGCTGACACTGGGGAACGGTTAGCACTCGAAAACGAAAAGAGCATGATTTTTATGGTTTTTTCCATAAAAATCAAGATATCACTAATTTTCTCGAAAACTATCACTCGTACAAAAAAATGTATTCTACAAAAAATGTGTATTTCTGTAAGATTTATAACTTTTATTGCAAGCATTTTGCGAGATTTTGCATATTGGCTATGATAAACGCAAAAAACCACATTTTTTATGGTTTTTCCGAAATTTCACCATGAAACTCGCCTAGTCGCCAATTTTCACTATCATTTTCGCAATCAGCGCGTCAAAATACGTAAGTATACGCAGTGTGAAGGAAATCATCACGTTCACCTATTAGGAACTTTATCCAAAATTTGTACTAATTTCCAGTAATGACTGAATTCCTAACTACAGGCCTTGGACTCACCACACTATCGAACTAGTTTAAACTTTTTTGAAAAAATGACACTATTTTTCTACTATTTCAAAAAAATTACACGAAATACACTATTTTTAAATAAAAAAAGTCAAATTTTCAACTAAACAAATTAATTTTCAACAAAATGCATACACTATCATCCAAATAGTTGAATTTTCAACTAAGATAAATTTTAATCAAAAAGGGCGAATTTTAAAGAAATTTTATACATTTTCTGCTAAATAATTTTAACAAATGATGTGGTTTTAGTACCATTTTTACTAAATTATTTTTTCATGCTGCTTTTTCTAAATAAATGGGTTAATTTTGAAATTAAAAAATATCCATTTTTACCACAAAATAAAGAAGTTAAATTTGCATTGGGGACAATTAAATTTCAATAAAAACGAAAACAAATTTGTGCTAAGCATTTTAATTTTGTGTGAAATATGTAATAGAATTTGTTATTATTGACGTTTTAAGCCAAAACGACTAATTTTATATATAACAGTTGAATTTTCGAGAAAATTGACAATTTTAGTTCATTATATTAGTTCACCGTTAAATTCTCAACTGACGAAAAATGTGATAGTTGATATTTCAACAATAAAATATTGTAATTGAAAATAAAAAGAGAGTTGGATTTAACCAACAAAGATGAAGTTTCAGGATCATACTTTATTTTTATTTAGTTAAAAGTACGAATTTTCTACAAAACCCAGAAAAGCGATTTTTCAGTCTTTTTTTTAAACAGTTTTTGTAACATATAAATTTAAAAGTTTCATTTATAATACATTTTTTTGACATTTTGAACAATAAAATGAGGGAGAATTACTTTTTTATTTATTTTAGACAAAATTATCGCATCAATTAAAAGTGTTGTCATCGTAATAACAATTTAAATTTCTATAATTTCAACAGCTTTGAATTTAAAACATTCAATTTAATTTACAGTTAACAATTTTAAAACTTGAATCACTTTGAACTGAAAATTATTTTTATTTAAAAGTAAAAATTTTCGAATAATTTAATTTTTTTGTGTGGGGTCATAAATTTTATCTCAGATCATCGTCGAAAAAAAATTGGTAGATCTTCAAAAAGGTGGAGCGATCCTGGGTCGCGCCGCACCTGTGGATTGTGGAGACCCCTGATATAGTTGAAATCTTCAAAACTCACAAAACCGAGAGTTTACGGAGAATTAGCCAAATGATACTCTTAAAAGTGCATCCCTGAAAATATATTAATGTTCATTTATTATTTGTTTGGCTTTTTAGTGAATGTTTTTTCAAGAGTTTAATGTTGATTATATACCTGTTTATTTTTAAAACTCCGAGTTAACAGAATACAGTAAGCTCTTGTTCATTTTAAGGGCCGCGAAACGTAAACATCTGGATATTTTTGTGGACGTTAAAAACTATCAAAAACATGAAGAACGATCGAAAAAGTAATCGAATAATGTGACAAACACATTTTCTTAAAAACGAGTGTACTTTTCCAACTAAAAATTATAACAATTGAATAAGAAAACGACTAAAATATTTCGCAGCATATTGAGTATTGTAGCATGATGTTACGCTCATGCTATAATAGGTGTACCTGTCAGGAAGGTTCGCATAGTTGGTAGAACTTGATATGGGAATACACACGTCTTTTTGAAGAAAATATTTTAAACGTATAAGTTAGTTATAAATATCTGAATAGTAATATTTTTCAAGTGTAAAATGCATTTAGGAAATTCTCTTTCAACCTTTTATCAGTTATAGATCTTTTACTTACACGAAAGAAAATCAACCATGCAGAATTTAGAATGAGAGTGCCCGACTCTGATATAATCAATCTGATACACTAACCCCCAGTTTGTAATATTTTATTTTAATTTGTGACACAGAAGGGTCGTTAATTGACAAAAAATGCAATATGACTAAAAAAATGTATGAAAACCTGACAGGTATTGCTATTCGTGCATTTATGACTTTTACGTTTAGGATATTTCCCCCAAAAATTCGTATACATTCTCATAACGCCATGCTAAAATAACTAATTTAAACCAACGACGGCTTCCCGCTTTTTAAGACACTTCTTAATTGGCCAGCCACTGATGTGTGCGAGCCCGTACAAGATGAAAGGCATGACGTGACGAAACTACGTCACTTGGAATATATTAGCATGGGTGACTTTGAATAGATAAGCTTTAGACTAGGTGCACCATTGAATAAGCAAGATACCAACTTATTAGCTTTACAGTGTAACAGTCATTTAAAAATTTTATTGATTAAAATTTTTGGAATATCTTTTCAGTTGATGTGTTTTAAGTTATTGTGTTCTAAAAGTTATCTCAAAAGTCTCCTAAAATCTCGCGTCTGCGTCGTAAGTTATTCAAGGTCAAAGGTTATCAAATTTTTTTTGCGATTATCTAGGTTTCTGTAGCTCCAATAATGTGGACATTTATTATAAAAATTGTAAAGCATAACATTTATGACCAATTTTGTTCAAAGCATTTTTTCATGCGCTCAACCCTTTTTGAGATAGAGCGTGGAGAGCGCGCAGCCATAAATTAGTCTTTACAAATCATGCGTTATGGATTCACTCACTTTAATGCTCTGGCGGTCCCAGCAGCTGACTACGAACGCGTAGTATCCACGTTTGGTGACAATCTGGCACCATCATTTTCAGAAAAGTCCATTATCCCTGAATATGCCTGCAAAGGGAAGAGGCCCTCGGCTAAAAAGAATAGTTCTGTGGCTGCTATTACCCCGACACTAGCTGATAAAAAAATGTTACAGAGCTCATCAGCGCTGGCCCACCTGATAAAAATGCTCATCGCAGACGTCCCGAACCAAAAACGTGGATCAGCGGTGGATATGGATAGCATTAAACCCACGAGTACACCTAAGTCCGGGGGTTCCTATAGACGAAACGATAGGAAACCTCGGAACCGAAAGAACTCTATAAAATAATCTGAGGAAAAGCCTAACTAGTTTCCAAAAATGGGCTCTGGGTTATTAACCTCAGAAAAGAGAGCGGATGATTCGCAGTAGAATGTTGGAACTATCGAGAAAAAGGTCACTTTCAAATTGCATGTTTGAAAAATCTGCGGCGGGATTATTGTCGTCGGTGTGGTAAGAAGGAAGTGACTACTAACAAGAAATTAACTCCTTCAGAACGACCGATATATACCGGATGAGAATAGGCTTAAGTTGACGGACCCGGCAGTAGTGGGGACATTACAAAACGTGAACCGCACTTTAGTACAGATTCTGCTGTCCATCGTTCTCAATACAAGAACGAGGATCAGAGAAAAACCGAACCCCTGGAAAGAGAAAATCAGGTGATGCTGACCCTGCCCAAGCCGAATAAGCCCTCTTTACGAGCGAGTCTTCCTGGCTGCCCGAATCGGTAACACACCTAAATTGCTTGCTTTAATCATGGCGATGCATCCCGAACAGTCATGAGGGATATGGGCTTGATCAATACAAAGCGGTACAAGGCTACCCTGCATGAGACACAGGACCAATCAGTTACTCGAATGTTGGCGGAAGGAATTGTTGATCCTTCAAAAAGCAGGTAGTCCAGTTCCATAGTGATGGCCCGAAAGGCAGATACTTCAGGTACTTCGCGCCGCGAAGTACATGACAACCTTAAATTTAAAGTGGAGGTACCACCAAACTCCTATGGCCGAAGATAGTAGAAAGTAGACAGCGTTCACAGTCTCTGGAATGGGGCCCTTTCAGTTCACAAGGATGCCCTTTGGACTATCAAGAGCCTCTGCAACATTCCAGCGATTGGTAGACTCCTTCATATGGTCAGATATGGAACAGAATGTCTACGCATACATTGATGACAGTCATCGTAAATGAGACGTTGAATGGTCACCAGGAATGGGTAGCTCGAGTTATAGATGCTTACAGGGTCCCAGAATCAGGATAAACTCAAAGAAATACAAATTTGGGAGATTAACCGTATGTTATCTCGAATTCCTAGTATATTAAAAGAGTTTGCCGGTCGATACGGACAAGGTCGAGTCTCTTTTCTCGTACCCAGCCCCACGAACTATAAAGCAATTGAGATGGTTCTTCGGAATGGCATCGTGGTACCGTTGTTTTATACCCGACTTTGCGACTGATGCGAGGCCACTGAACAAGCTGCTTAGGACGAATGCCCCATAGTAGTAGGAAACCGAACAGGAAAGCGCGTTTACTAAGCTTATGAAAAAATTGCGATGTCGGAAACATAAAGAAAGTATTCAGTCACGGAAAAGGAATGTTTAGCCTTGATCTGGTTGATTGGGAAATTCCGTTATAACCTAAAGGTTTTTAACTTTACAATAACCATCGACCACAGTTCGCTGCTTTGGTTACCCAACCTTCATAATACAACTGGCTGATTGGCGTGATCGGCACTTGACCTCCTCGAATACGATTTTGAGGTTGTACACCAGGAAGGAGTTTGCATCACGTGCCTGACGCGATGGGACTTTTTATATTTATCAATTATATTTAATGAATAGATTTCAAATTCGTTCTAAAAAGCTGGACTGCTCACCAAATAAAATCAAAAAATCATGATAAAAAGGTTTTTTCTTAATGAAAAAATTTTGATGTTAGGGATTGAAGTGGGTTTTTAGTAAGTTTTTAAATCATTCTTCCTAAATCGAAAATTTTACTTTTATGAGTTTACGAAGTTAATAGTCACCTTTGATACCTCAAGAGAAAATTTATGTTAAATTTTGATCAATAATTTACTTAATCTGATTTTTTAATTCAGAATAATTAATTCTTTATCATAATCAATTAAAAGTGATTCTTAATGCACTATCTGAATATAAATTAGTGCAATTTTACTTATTGCTCGTGAAACTCTAATGATGAAATTAGAGAAAAGTGATTCATTAGTAATTAGTAGAAAAGGTCTATAAATTCGATATTGGAAAGCTAAAATTGTTTCGTAAAAATATATGAATTTATTCAGGGCTATATATATTAATATCAGTTGAAAGAAACTAATAAAAATGTGAAACGCGACGAATAAAAATATTTAGTTAAAGACGGTTTTGTAACATTTTCTGCATCATGGAAGCAATATAAAGGTATCATTTTAAAACTCGAGATATGTTGTGTACAGGCATACATTGGAACATATTTCGTCAACTCCACTAACAAAACGTTTTTACAACTTCCTGGTTCGAAATGAAAACACAATAATTATTTAGAAACTTGAATAATTTCGCCTTACTCTATTCACTTTTCAAGTAATCTATTTTCTGTTTGTCATGTACCCACAGCAATTTTGGGTATTTTGATTGTTGTGAAATCGTCACTTCCTTGTTTAAATTTTCAAGTGATTTTCAAACAACGTTTAAAAATAAATATCAGCACTTTCTACAATGATTTGTTTACCACATTTATTGTAAATTAATGTTCAGACCCATTAGAATATTAAAAAAATCTTCCGTAGTTTTGGTATTTACAAGATGTCGATTTACTTGCTTAATATTGAAGAGATATTGAACAAGACATGAAAATAATTTCAAACACTTTTTCCGCTAGGATACGTTTTTCACGTTTATTTTGATAAATTTATATATACATTCAATCAACTTATTTACGGATTTTCATTTGTATTATACTTGTTGGATGACGATACCGAAAATGTTGTTTGTTTCTACGTATTTTTTACAGCTTAAGAGATCCTTCTAGAAAATTACAAGCCATACATTGATGTCTTGAATACGAACTCAAGACATCATTAAGTCGAACTTTTAGGATAATAGACAATGATTAAGTATTGTAAACCCTTAGCTGACCACTTATGAGGATCTGTGAATGAATTTTTATAAGTTTTTGAATCTCTTGTAATTATAACCTGATTTATGCCTTTTTGTAACTTAATCTCACTATACCAAACAACTTTTAAAATTATTTTAATTTGCTTTATTCCCATAGTTATATCAGTGGCTACTACTGTCAACATTAATATACCAACTATATTTTTATTCATTTTTTGTTTAAATTTGTATATAATTACAATTTTTATAAGGGATGATAAGGAGGTAACGATTCCAATGCTATACTTGTGATTTACTACTGTTAGATAATGCTTCTTGACACAAATGGATTTTCCTCTTAAATTAATAGTTGAAGGAATTTAATTGGCTCAAAAAGAATTCTCTCTGAGTGTTATAATTTTGTTGTTATGATTACTTATCATGCAAAGAATTTATTAATTTCATATAACATATTTACTGCAGGCTTAAACAGGGCCCATGTAGCGTCTCAAACCTAGCCAATTTGAACTTAATTCTATGATTTTGTTTATTTGACTGTTGGAACCGAAATTCGCAGTGAGATTTCGCATTGAGTAGGTAGGGCAAGCAATGAAAGCAGACGTTTTTCATATATTTACTTAATTTAGGGGTATATTTCTCTCATTGCTAATTACAAATTTTCATCCATATTATGATTGCAGTGTTGAAAGCAGATTATTTCAGATCATTAGACAAAACTATTACACTGAGAAACTTAATAACTTGATCTTTGATATGGAGTAATCTATTCAAAAGTAGGTCACTGAATTCATTAGAATACACAAAACACATTTTTTTGTAATGAATTGTCTCGTCGTCCGGAACTTCAGGATATGTAGTCAATCCCTTATTTCAGCTCCACCAATTATGCTAGATTTGACTCAGTTTTTTTAAAGCTTAGCCTTCCCTCTTCTGGGCTTCACTACAAAAGGATCATCATAAACATGTACAATGTTGCCTGGCAATTTGCGGTACATGCCAAATTTTGGTCTACCAAAACGGTATTCGTATGTCCGCAGAGAATGGGCTGGTTGTCCGTTCTCTCCGAGTTGCATTGTACAAAAGTGAGCGCCATCGTCATCAATGCACCATATTGGACTAAGTTTACCACGATCGTTTTCTCCAAGAATTGTAGTACCACATAATACTACGTATAAAGCATGTCGGAATGGTTTGTGATCCACGTCTAAAGCACCAGGAAGAAGTTCTGCTTCAATTCGCATTACATCAAGTGGCTTCTTGCAGCTACTGATGATATCGTTTGGATGCTCCCCCGGAGGAATTTTATAAAAGCAAACTGAAATTTCGCGAAAAAGTTTGTATTATTATTACTTGTACTATTATTATTATTATTTATTCGTTTAGTTCTATATCTGTTATACTACTAGCTATACTTAGCTACTAGGTAAGTAGGTATCGCCCTGATAAATTTTATTTTATTTTATTCATTCACATAATAAATTTTACATTTTCGGCTGTAAAATTACCGGCCAAAATGGAATTTTACAACAGACTTAATTGCAAAATTTATCGCTAGGTCCTTTTTTTATTTACAACCAACACAGATGTAAAATTCAATAGATTTTTTTTACAGTGTAGATAACATTTGCTATATATATTCTGATGATAAATTTTAACGAATTCTGCTTGTTTTTGTTTTGTTTTTAAGAAAAATACACTTTCTTTCCTTTTACTTGGGTTCCTGCTTGCATGTGAATCAAATGCATAGAACCCAAGAAAAAGAAGCAACGACAGTAGAACCTCGATTATCCGGCCTTCGATTATCCGAGGCTGCGCGTTACCCGAGGCAACGGGACTCGTCCAAGCACTCCGCATTAACCGAAGTGTATGCTCGGATAACACAGAGAAGTATTAATAAAGCAGATGAAGCTGCTGCGAATAATTCTGAATGCACGTAGTAATTTGCAATTATTAATAAAGTAATAAAGATGAATCTATATTCGTTTGTTGTTTACTATTATTTCCTCAACGTTTATATTTATTTTTCTATTTAAAATATACCAAAAATAGTTAACTCTTCTTAATTTTGTACTTCTTCTTTATTATCCAAGTTTTCGCTTATACGAGGTATCTCCTCCCTACATTATATCGGATAATAGAGGTTCCACTTTACTTTTGGTTGAAAACTCAACTATTATATTTTTGGTTCAGAATTCATCTCCTTTGGTTGAATATTTTAATATTTGTTTGGAAGTTTTATTATTTTCTTGAAAATGCAAACTGTTTTTTTTTAAATTCTTGTTTATGGTCAAATATTGATTTTCTCGTTTAAGAATTCCGTGTAAAATTCACGCTTTTGTATTAAAACTGAAATTGTTCGGCTCTATTTTGATTTTGATTTTTGACAATTCCAAAATTTGGTAGAAAGTTGACCTATTTGATTCGAAATTAACTTTTTCTTTGAAATTAAATATTTTTGGAAAATTTTACGTTTTTGTATAAAATTAATTTTTTGGTTAAAAAATCATATGTTTGGGTTAAAAATTTAGCCGTTTTGGTGATCATTCGTCTTTTTGGCTTTGAAATTCAATAAATTTGTAGAAAATTGATGTATTTTGTTAAAAATTCATAATTTTGGCAGAATATAAATGTTCTTAATAGAAACTTCACCTTTTTGGTTCCAAATGAAACTATTTGGTAACAAATTTGTACTTTTTAATCTTTCGAGTTTAAAAATCATCTTCCGGGTTAACTCTTTTACTAAAAATTACTTTTTAACTAAGAATATAACATTTTCATTTTTGGTAAAAGAAGCCGGTTAAAAATTAGTATTTTCTTAATGCCAATATTTGTGGTATATTTACCTATTTAGTTTTAAATATAACTGCTTTTATTAAGATTGATCTTTTTGGTAGAAAATAAAAGTTTTCGTTAAAAACTCATATTTACGGGTCGAAAATCCAACCGTCTTGTAGATAATTCAGACTCTTGACTACTAATCCATTTTTGTTTAAAACTTGATATCTTTTTATTGAAAATTGATCTTTTTAATTTGTTGAAAACTAATTGATTTTCTTAAAAATTCATATTTTTTGTTAATACCTTACTGTTTTTGCTGAAAATCCATCTTTTGAAAGAAAATTTAACTATTTGGTTAAAAATTCATATTTTTTAGTTAAAAACTCAACTACTTGGTTGAAAATTGAACCAGTTAGTAAAATATAGTTTTTTAATTAATTTTTTTAACTTAAAATTGCACTTGTCCATGTTTGGTTTGAAATATATCATTCAAGTATATGATGAAAATTCAATTATTTGGTATACAAATCACGTATTTTGTTGAAAAAAGGACCAATTATCCACGAAATGGTTGAATTTTCAACTCAAAAATGTTGATTTTATACCAAGAATTAAAATTTTATTAAAATAGTTTAATTTTTATCAAAAACGTTTATTTCTAAACATATAGTTCAATTTTCCACCAAATTTCGGTTAAATAAATAATTTCCGGTGATAGAGTATGCTTATATATATACATATATTATAATATTATATATTTACCAGTAGAAACAAGTAGAACTGCTAAACCGAGACCGGCAATACCAACGTTCCTCATTTTTTCGGCCTGGGAAAAAATGCGGAAAACTAATGAGTTTTAACAAAAAATTTCAGTTTATATACTTATCACTATCTCCTTTGCCTTGATAAATTATTCCACATTTCGTTAGATTTTTTAGAGGGGAGAAGCTTATTTTTCTGAAGTATTTGTATTTCATCAATCTGTTGTTTTTCACTTTGAAGGTAAAAAAATAGTCAAGATTTACTGTATATTTACAATTTAGAAAATCGAAAATGACTTGAAGGTAACGTTTCATTATCAGTTTTATTTGCTTCACATGTCGGACAAATTAAAAATATTTATCTAAATTAAATTGAAAACCTTGAAAGATTACATAATTGCGTTTATTTATTTAGATTGTTGACGTTTTGATAGAAAGAAGATTTCATTTTACAGAAATTTACTTAATAATGAATAAGTTCAAAAGCTTAAAAGATATTTAGAAATATTAGGAATTTAAAAAGACTTTAAATATATTTGGTACATTTATGGATATTTTTTAAGTGTTGAAAAGTTTTTCGTCTCTTAAGAAATTCTAAAATAGCTGAGTCTTTTAAATTGATTTCCATTATTCCTTAAATTAAAAAAGGAATTTAAAAAATCGTCTTGAAATCTTTGAAATTCTTTATTGGCAATATTGTAAAACTTTTTAAATTATTCCTTACAACTAATTTTTCAAAATAAAACATCATTGAAAATGTTTGCCGGGAATCTTAATATATATTTTTTTGTTTTCTTTATTTATCTTGCGAAATTCCGTATTATTTTCAAATTCTTTAACGAATTTTAGGCCGTTTAAATATCTTCTAAATTAATGCGAATTATTCCTAAAATGTAAAAAAAATATCTAGCGCCATAAAGCGCGCTTTACGCGCGTTTAGCTTTCCGTTTTCAGCGGCAAAATGATTTTTAATACAAGATGTAATTTCTAATAATTTTATTTTGTGAGTTTATTTGTTTTTAGTGTTTCAATATAATTATAATTATCCTCATATTGTTGAAAAAATTTACAAACATTTTTGGATGCTTTCTTATATTTTTTAAATCAAAATTACAACAGAAAGCTTATTTTCAACCAAATAGTTCAATTTTAGACTAAAAAGGATGAATTCTGAACGAAAAATTGAATAGTTTATATTGTAATAACAAACTATTTTTATTTTTATTTAAAGACAGTTGAAACTGATATAATTTTTCACAAAATAGTTTAATATTCAACTAAAAAAGTTTTTTCTATTAAAAGAGAACAAAAATTTATACCAGACTAAAATTTGAGGAAAAATTATTTTTAATACAAAATAGAAATTTGGATAAGCTATTTATTTTTGAAGTTTATTTTTTATTTTTTTTAAAGGTTAGGTAAGATCATTTTTATAGATTGCTTTACAGAACTGAAGAAGATTGTTTAGAATTTTTTATTAGTTGAAAATATATGTGGATCATTTTTATAATGAGAACAAAGTGAGTTTATAATTTATTCATAACTCATAAAAGTTTGTTAGAAATCCCAGAATATTTGAAAAATTTTCTGATGTCTTTCAGTTTAAAAGTATTTCCAATATTTCAAAAACTTTTAAGATTTCTAGTATCTTTTTAAACTAACTCAAATTATTCCTGAAGTGTTGCATAATCTTTGAATACTTAAAAGTCTCTTTAAATTTTTCAGATTATTTTTCAGAAATTTTGAGAATCTTTTCAAACGTTTTAAAATCTTTAAAATTTTTCTTTAGTAATAGATTTTTTTAACTGAAAAATCTTTAATAAGTTTTCCAGGAATCTTAAGAAGGTTACTACAAAAATCTCTTTTACAATCTTTAAATTGCTCTAAATTTATTTATATATAAAAAACGGCCAACAATACGCTTTATTCGAAAATATAATAAATTTTGTAGAGTTTTGAAAAACTAAAGAAACTTCAATTATATATTTCGTAATATTCAGTAATTACAGATTTTTTTGATACATCATTTTTGAATATTCCGGACCTTGCAATAAAAAAATTTTGTGTTTCGAGTGAAGGATATTTTATGCTGTTAGAATATGTCAAAAATTAACATAATTTTATTTCTTAATCTAATGAGAATTCACTAAAATTCCATATTTTTGAGAAAGATTTCAGAAAATTTGAAAAAAGTCTTAAAAATGTCTTCAATTTAAGATACAATTACGTAAAAATATCAGAAAATGTATAAAATTTTCCATTACATTTCCAATCTAATAATTTCGAAATATTTATAATAATCATACTATTAGTAGAATAATTGATTTTTTAATTTTATAGTAAAAAAAACAAACTATTCAACAATGAATAATGATTCCATAAGTTCTTTGTTAACCAAATTTAATATTTATTGAATATTTAAAAATAAATATTTTATTAAATTTAGGAAATTTTGCAATTACATATGAAAACTTTTAAAATTAAATAAAATTAGCGATACAATTTCTTCTTCATTAAAGCAAGATGGACTCAACATTGTAAAACTTCTGAATGGACGATTATAAATATAAATTCAAGAACTATGTAGACACCTGTGCAATTTTACAATATTATTTTTTTTTTAAATTTCAGAAATTAAAAAAATCATAAAAAATTAGAGTCTTCACGCTCGGATCTTTGCATTTGGAATGCTTGAAAAAAAACTTTATCAAAAAGATCGAAAGATCAAAAAGATTTTTTTCTCGTAACTTTCGTCGTTTTTCCACTCATTTTTTTTATCTTACTTTTTTCAACGTTATTTTTCACGAATAAAACAAAAAGTACGCGTCCGATCAAGAAGTGATTCTTAACGAAATTGTAGATCTTTTTTAGGATAACCATTTTTGTTAATTCATCTTTTTTTGTATTCTACATAGTTTGTCCACAAAATGGAATTTTTTATTTTACATTATTTTTTGTGCAATCAAAATTTGAATTTTCGATTTTTGAAGAAAATCCAAAAATTAGTTAGGATAATCTTGTAGGGCTTTCAAACAAAATGTTTTTCTTCTCTCGCCTTGTTTTCATATCGTGCGTTTTTCGGCTGCAAATTTTGATTTTCGGTTGATTAACAAAATTTTGAAAACGCTATAACTCTGAGAATTTTATATTTATCGAAAAAAGTCATGAGAATAAATTGTTAATTTTTTTCAATACTATATATATCCGTACATAGAATTTTAAAATTCAGCAAAAAGTGGTCTCAAAAGTTTTCAAAATGCGCTCACTTTTTGAATTTTTAGCAAAAAATGACTGGTTAACGAACTCGTCCTTTCTTTTAGGACCTAGAAAAAGTGTGCCAAAGATGGATTTGATTCGTTCATTTTTTCGAGAGTTATCGTGTTTACGGACGGACGGCCGAACGGACAGACAGACAGACGCCATCGTGAAAACCTGATTTTCGGATTCAGGGGGTCTCGAAACGTGGAGATCCGTTGAAAAAGTGTGATGTCAAATTTCCGACAATTCTAATACTTTCTCAATCACAAATGATGAGAATGTAAAAATCTTCAGTGATTTACGATTTCGGAAATGTCGATTTCCTGGCTTGAATCTTCAATACTTAAAAAAAGCTGGATAAAAAAACCTGAATTGTACTTAATTCAAGTAGAACAGAGTGTTGAATATGTCCTTACTATAAATTCTCGTGAAATATTCGTAATGTCAAATTATTTGTCTTTCGCGATTATTCCTGAAAACTCGTATTTTTTAAATCGAAAATTCAATTATTTATGTTGGAAATACATGTTTTTTGTTTGGATTGAACTTTCTTTGTGAATTAAAAATTTGTTTTATGGAAATATCAAGTAGTGTACTTTTTGTTAAGAATACATTTTTTTTATCAAAGATTCATGAGTTGGGTTGAAAATTCCACTCTTTGATTAAAAATTCTTATTTTTGTTTAAAATATAATTATTTCGATCAAAAATGTAATATGAAATTTTATGAATTTTATGAATTTCCTTTAAATACAGACTTGACAGAAATGTCATATTTACGAAAATAAAAAAAAACTTAATTTCACGTAAATTTCTGATCCAAAAATCTAAGAATTTTGGTTTTGAGGACGAACATCATTAGACATCATATTATGTCGCCATATAGACAAATCTTAGGATAGAATACATTTTTTATTTTTCACCTGAAAGTTGTGTTTGTTTATAAACAATTTACAGGGTGTCCCAGGCTCAAGTGTCCGGACTTATATGGCTCTATAAAACGAAAAAAAATTAATCGAAAATTCCTTTTCCAAAAATCAGTTGAAGCTCCAGTTTTTGAGATATAAAAGATTTAAACTGGACCAATCAGGAGCGCTGTATGAACAGTCGCGCGTGTGTGAGCGGGAGTCCAACTTAGTGTAGTAAACGCTCTTCTCCCGTCGCCATAGACATATAAAGTCTAGACCAACAGTCTCTTTGATCCGCCGACGCTCCTGTTTAGAGAGAGAGAGAACGAGTCGAGCGAGGAGTGCCGTCTCTTTC
>NC_046664.1:6121153-6164380 GCF_010883055.1 Belonocnema kinseyi | reverse complement strand
TCATGCGTGAGGTTGTACCACGTGACCCGTGTTAGAAAGAGACGGCACTCCTCGCTCGACTCGTTCTCTCTCTCTCTAAACATGAGCGTCGGCGGATCAAAGAGACTGTTGGTCTAGACTTTATATGTCTATGCCCGTCGCTAATCCCACCTCGGCGCTCCCTCAATTATACTGCGTTGGACTTCCGCTCACGTATGCACGTCTGTTTATTCCATGCTCCTGATTGGTCCAGCCTAAATATTTTATAACTTATAAACTAAAACTTTAACTGAATTTTGGTAAAGGAGTTTTCGATTTATTTTTTTAATTTGTATAGAGATATTTAGTCCGGACATTGATTTATTATACCTATTGATTGACAATTTATCTTTCAGTTTAAAATTTATGTATTTTGTTTAAAATGAATCTTTTTGGTAATTAATTTATCATTTGGGTTGAAAATTCAACTATTTGGTTTAATCAATAATGTTATTAATTTTCAATTAATCTTTTAATGATTATTCAATTACCTTTGAATTATTCTTTAAATAATAATTTAATTCATTTTTAATTAATTTAAGATTAATCATCATTTTAGTTTAATTTTTATTTATTTTGTTCAAGACTTTTGTTTGGTTAAAACTTCGTCTTTTTTGGTAGTAAATGGATCTTCTTGGTTACGAAATAATTTTTCGTTGAATATATTCATCTTTTATATTTTTGAATTCAACTATTTTATAGAATGATTTACCTCTTGTCCAAATAAATTTGGTTTTTTGAAGATTCGTCTTTTTGGCTTGCAAATAAATCAAATTGGTAGAAAATAAAATATTTGGTAGCAAGTAAACTTTATTGTTGAAAATTCATATGTTTGGTTGATTACTTGACTATTTTGTCAGGAAGTTCAACTATTTAGTTAAAAGTAAAACTATTTATTGGAAAATTTAACTACTTGGTAGAAATTTTTTTTTTCATAAAATGTTATACTGTTTGAAAATTTAACCCATTTGAAGATAATTCCCCTTCTTGGCTTCATAGTTTTTCCGGCTTTACTGGCTAACGTACATCCGTAATTTAAATTCAAATTCAAATTCTACATTATTAGCAAATCTGGCGGAAAAAATAGTTTTCAAAACGTAAAAGAATCTTTAATACAAATTTTTTAAACTAAGATTAATTTTCAATAAAAAAGATAACAACTTTAGTACTTTAATTCGAAAGGCTTTATCTTAGTTAACAGTTATAATTTTGACAATAAAAAATATTAAATGGAATAACTTCGGATTTAAGATTCGTGAATTAAGAGACACTTAAAAAATTCTACATGATATGAATTTCGAAACATGCAAAATTTAAAAGATTAAAAACTAGAGAATTTAAGTTTTTTTAATAGAAAATAATGCAGTTTTGAACTTACTTTCAAATTTTTTGATTTAAAGCTTTTCATACTTGATAAAGTTTAATATTGAATAAAAAAATCTAATTCATATTTATATTTAAAGTAGAATTTTCAAACAAACCTGAAATAGTTTTTTTTCAGTTCGAAAATCGATTTTTTAACCAAATATTTGCATTTTTAACAAAAAATATGAATTTCTTTAAAAAAGAACCGGAATAGTTATACTTTCAGTATAATATTAGTATATAGTTATACTTTCATAATTCCTGAATCTTTGAAAAAATGTTCTCTAAAGTTTAGAAAATGCTTTAACTTTTTGAATTTTTAGCAAAAATAGTTGGCTAACAAACTTTTTTTCAGTTTTCGACACTAAAAGAGACCAAAGTCTAATCTAAAATATTAATTACTTCGAAAGTTATCGTTTTTCAAGACGTACACACATTCATACACATTCATAAATCCCTGTTTTTCGGGTTCACAGTACCTCAAAAAGTAGAAATATAAAAATATATATAGAGGGGGGGGGGGGAATTATACACAAATCTAATACCAAAACAAGCAAGTGCTCAAAACTTTGTCCAAGTTTCACTTCGATTGGACAGCTTCGAGTTTTTCTGTGGGCACTCTTAAAAAAGAATGCCTCCTATACATACATTTTTTCAAAAGTAATTTCAGTTCTTAAAATTGAAACATTTTGTTGATATTTCCTATAGTTATCATTTGCCCTTGCATTCGAAAAAATAGATTTCAAACCTAAGAAAGTGATAATTGGATGAAGACAATTCAGTTCTTTCTTCTTTTCCTACGCAGTAAAACATTGTTATGTTTTCACATCATTACTGTGTGGAGTTTTTAGGGTCACATGTTTCTACAATTATATCAGAATCGTATCAATTTTACAATGTTGAAGCTAATTTTAACATCCTTGAGAATATTTTTTAAGGCAATATGTACCAGAATACGAACTACAATTGATTTAAATATAGTAATATGTAAAGATTTATAATTACTGATATAAAAATTTCAGTTAAAATTAATAATAATAAATAAATTGTTCAAATTTGTGATATGTTAATTTTTAAAATCATATTTTTTTTTACTAAGAAAGAAGGGCGTAATGCGAAACTTTAAACTATTTGGCAAGTTTGTATGACATAATTATGACAGCAAGCGATAGGACCATATCAAATACTTGTTTCGTTTTAATTTCTTATCATTTATAGTTTTTATAATGTTAGCATAAAATTTTTTTTATAATCATACATAAATTTTATAAAAAAGATATTGTGAAAAACGTCCAATTTCCATCTTTTCGAAAAATTGCAACAACAAACAAACTCGAGAAATAATCAACATTTTTTAAGTTTTTGATCTTATAGAATCACTACTTAACTTACACATGATTTCGATTAACACAACAAACTCCTCGATTAAAAGTCGTAGTTGCTCGAATAGTTTAAACAATTAATAATGCAAAAAATTAAATAGACGGGGAATGGACTAAAACTTTGATTGATGAAAGGTGTGCACACGGTAACTCTATCAGAAATTCATTTCTTTCAGTGTAAAAGTGAATTTTCAGGTGATGAATATAGAGTGGGGGTTTGAAATGCTAGAAGGGTGAATGATCTTATGGTAAGAGTATTACGAGAAACTGTGCATCACATGGTAGACAAGATTTAGGTTTGATTATGAACGAAAGAGCGAAGCAGCATCTCAGAGATCAAGGATATGTATCTTCCAGATTGTTGTGGGTTAGAATGAAAATAGGCAAAGAACTCTCTAAATTTCTTGGAGCGAAAATTAAACTCCAACTCTGGAGCGACTGCTATATCAAATACGATGAAGTCATAATGTCTGTCCGTTGGAGTCAGAAGCTTGACTCCCACCATGGGGGTTATA
Source organism: Belonocnema kinseyi (assembly GCF_010883055.1). Taxonomy (NCBI): domain Eukaryota; kingdom Metazoa; phylum Arthropoda; class Insecta; order Hymenoptera; family Cynipidae; genus Belonocnema; species Belonocnema kinseyi. The sequence goes on along the minus strand of NC_046664.1, from coordinate 6,161,100 downwards.
TGTTCGCTCCCAATTAAAGTCATAATCGATTGACTCCAACGCCTACAGTTCCTTTTTTGACGCCAAAGAGGAGTGATCATGCGAATCACTCCAACGGGAGCGTGAGGTGACGCCAGCTAGCGCGGTGCAGTGTGATAGAAGCGGAGTGATGGTGGGTGGGTGTAGAGGTAACAGGTAGCAGACAGGACAGCGTCGTTTTGGCGTACTTTTCCATTTTAATTCTAGCTTTCGTGGTAGTAGGTGACGCGTCAAGCAGTGAATTTGGAAAAGTGACAGTATTTTAGTGTTTTGCGAATCAACGAGTACATCAGATTTCATTATGGTTAGTGGCTTTTAATTCTTATTATTCAACTTATGGTCATGTTAAAATCCAAAATAACAGGATTCTCTTTTGAGATTTCATTTTAGAAATCATAAGAGCTGTTGCTTTTGAGAGTTTTCGGAGTCCCGAATCCGAACGCGTCCCGTATAAAATATGTTTTAAACGACATAAGATGTCTGCAAAGTGTAGGGCTATTTATTTATAAAATGCAGAATATGCACCAATAATTGATTAAAAACTTCTTTCTTCAGGATTCTTGAAAACTCCTGACAAATTAGCGGATTTCCTCCAGTCGAAGGGAGACTACGTGGACGCCATCAATTCATTAAAAGGTTCGCTAGTTATATTATTTATATTATATATGTGTGTAAGATAATGCTCGCAGTTATCGAATCATTTGATTTTAAAATTTATAACTTAGTTGAATATTGTATGCATATTACATACTGCTAAGAAAATCCGTAATGGTTAGAAAATTAATTTCTTAATCTAAAAATCGAAGTACTGCATTTTTGTAATGTTTGTAATAGTTTGGTTGAAAATTAGCCTTTTTAGGACTAAAGGACAAATGTTTAATTCCAATTTTGTGTATTTTATTTAAATTGAGTCTTGTTCGTGGTTAAAAATCGATCTTCTTGGTTAAAAATTCATATTTTTTTCCAAAAATAAGCTATTGCAGTTACAGTTTCACAAATTCAGTTGGAAATACATCTTTTTGTTTACGAATTAGTTGCGAATTAGTAACGGGTATGATTATTCTTTGCATTTAATGATGATTTATATACTGAAATTCAATAAAATACACAAATTCCAAACAAAATAGATAAAGTTTAAACTTGAATAGATCGAATTCAACTAAACAGTTACATTCTTAAACAACGAAGATGATTCTTAAATGAAAAATTAAATACTAAAATTTTCAGATAAAGAACTTAGTTTTCAAGACAAAAACTGTCTTCTTTTTTAAAAATTCAAATATTCCAGATGAAAAATAATAATATTATTCAGTGAATAATAACATTAAACATAAAAACTAATATATATAGTATTTTTTCAGGGTGGACAGCAGCGAACCTTCTATGGATTTGTGAAGTGCCTTAATGTATCTCGCTACTATCGCTTCTACTCAACAGTCTTGGAAGAGAGACATTTAACCAACTTTTCTGTTTCATCGTCCATTGTTTTATTTTATAGATTTTTTATGATTTTATTTATTTTCAATTAATAACTTCTTTATAATAATAATAATAATAATAATTGCTTTTACGTTTATACTGTTAAATTCTGCGATCTCTTATATAATATATTTAACGTTTTATGTTTACATATATACTGAATATACAACAATTAAGAGAATTCAATGTTTTCATACTTTCCATTTCATTCCTTTTAAACTAATTAAGTGAGCCCATTAGGAGCAGAATTTAACTCCTTAATGAACTCAAAATTCCGCTCCAATGACGTCAGCTTTATAACTCCAACGGCTAGAGTCACGCAACTCACTCCCAGTTGAACATATACGATCGCTCCAATGGTGTCAGAATTCGCCCCCTTCGGAGCGAACGATCGCTTGTGTCCAGCCGCTCCAAGTACAGGAGTCGCTCTCCGCTCCAAAGAAAAGTCACGCTTCACTCCAAAGGGAGAAGCTCACTTCTGGCTTCAAGTTGGAGCGACGATTAACACCATTGGAGTGCTATAATCACTCCAAGAAATTTAGAGAGGAAGGCTGCTGCGTAATTTCGGGCATGCAAGGAAAAATGATAACTGAGACAGATGAAATAGCTTATGCTCAGAAGGGAGCATATTTATTACAAATACTTGATTTAGGCATAAAATAATCCACATTTACACCTGGTGTAAAGGAAATAGCTATAGTAAAATTCACTTCGTTTTTGCGAATGAAAGTCTAAGCGAGTTAGTCAAAGATACAAGAGCGTCATGAGAGGTTCTAAGTGCAATACTGATTATTTTCTACTAATCCCCAATATAAAGTTTGGTTAGGCATGGAGAAGAAAAATAATAAAACAAACTAAGCAAACACGAATCAAGATTGAGAATTTACCGAAGCCAGAAGGACGAATACATTTCCAGAATAAGATGAATGAATGCAAAGATTAGGGAACTTGGGAGACGCTTATATAAACAAAAAGGATATACGAGGTGTGTTAAAAAATAAGGTGACTTTATGGTTTTCACAAAAACTATTCATTTATTCCTCAATATTTATGTTGTCTCCTTCAAACTGATCCCCCTCAGATATAATACACTTGTGCCAACGCTTTTTCCAATCGTCGAAGCACTTCTGATAATTATTTTGTGGTATAGCCTTGAGTTATTTCAGCGATGCAGTTTTTATCTCCTCAATCGTTGAAAATCGATGTCCTTTCATGGGTCTCTTCAGTTTTGGGAAAAGAAAAAAGTCACTGGGGACCAAACCTGGTGAATATGGAGCCTGAGGCATGACTGTGGTGCTGTTTATGGTCAGAAAATCTTTCAGAAGCACTTTCAAAATTAAAAAGTTTTGGAACAAATTTCGCTGACACACGTCTCATGCCCAAAACGTCCGAAAAGATAGCATGACATGACCCAACCGATATGCCAACATCTTCAGCAACTTCTCTAATGGTAATTCAGCGATTTTTCAACACCATTTCTTCCACTGCTTGAACGTTTTCATCTGTTGTTGACGTGCTGGGACGTCCAGGGCGAGGTTCGTCTTCGACATCCTCTCGGCCTTCTTGGAACAGCTTGTACCACTTGTACACATTTTTTTTACTAAGAGTAGACTCACCGTATGCAACTGTCAACATTTCAAGAGTTTTAGGGCACTGGATTCCATTTTTCACACAAAATTTAATGCAAACTATTTGCTCTATTTTTTTTGAAAGAAGAAAATCGCCGAGCACACAAAACCCTTCTAACCTTTTACGCCTTTGCCAGAAAAACAACATGAGCTATATAGTCAAAACTGTGAATATATAATCGTGACGAGTGTACCAACACAACAAAACAAAAAATTTAAAACTTGAATGTATGTAGCCCGCGAAAATTGAAAAGTCACCTTACTTTTTTTAACACATCTCGTATAAGTGCATCGGCTATGATCGATTATGTCTTATTCAGGAGTGCGAATAAAAAAAGAAACAAGCGTATTTAAGATTTTTAAAGATCACAGGCCTAAAGATGAGGAGAGAAATATACTTAAAATAATTACAGAGACCAAAAAAGAAAAGTGAAACGACTAGTCAAGGCAAGTAAAGATAAATTCAAAATAGAAGAAGAGTAGAAAATGCACAACAACTTTGTAGGAAGCAAGAAACTGCCTTATAAAAATACGAAGGTGAGTAATAGTACAGAGTTTGTCTGCATGAGAAATAGTAAAGATGAAATGGTAAGGCTGCCGGTGTAGACAGGGTTAACGCTGAAATGCTTATATACGGTGGCGAGTACATACCTGAGACAGTACCAAATAAAACATTTTTTTAAAAGAAATTTGGGATTTCAATATTATGAACTTCACGTCTGGGAAAGAACAAATGAGAATTTGTAAGAAAATACCTTATTTTATCGACTTGTTTCAGACTATAAAATGGTCTTAAAGAAGTCGATGAAAGAAGGTTTTTCGTTACAAATTTCGATGAATTTATGTATTGAGATGGGAGATGTAACATACAACTAGAAAAAAGCGATTATCGTACCAATATACTAGAGGAAGCGTTTAAAAAGGTAGATAGAAGTAAATTTTGGGAAGTCCTTAAAGAGTACAAAGTCAATGGATATCTCCAGCAAACAATAAAAACAATATATACCGGTAGCAAGGGTAAATGTGAAAATTAGAGACTGTTTCGATATTATGCAAGGTGTGAGACAAGGACGCGTTATGTTATCATGGCTATTCAGTATACGCATAAAAAAGTGTTTAAGAATGACCCTTTTTGACGAAGAAGGTGTGGATCTCGAAACAGTAAGGGTACGTGGGTTAACATTAGCAGGTGATAAGTTTGTTATGGCAGAGTCATTTGGAGAATTTCAAAGAATGTTGAACAAACTGTATAGAATCGAACAAGTTGAATCGAACCTAGTTTGCGCGAATCAAATGTCCCAATTTGGGCGAGCGACACCATGTTATATTTCCTGGAGTGGTGGGATATCGTCCTTGATGAGTACTGACACCCAATTTAAGTTGTAATCCGGAACTTTAAATTTCTAAAGTAAAAATTTTTCAGCATGATAAATCGCGTAATTAAAAAAAGGATATTTGTATCGTTTGCATTTTTAAATTGGCAGTCTCATTGTCATTGTAATCGTTTCCCGCACATTTTTATCAATTATTCAATACAAATGCATACAAAATAGGCGTCATGACAGGAGAAAGCTTTAAGAATTGAAATATTGTCCTTGTTAAAAAAAAACCGCATGATTTGTATATAACCGTATTGTTTGTAAACACTCGCACAAATTCCTCCAACCGCCTTTTTACGTCCGTATTACGAAAGTGGGTAATATTATAATTATGTATTAACTTTGATTTATATTGAAGAGTCCATTAAAAAAACTTATAATCATTACTCCCTTTTCAATTAAACGATCACTAGCGTCATTACCTTTGAGATTTCGACGGATTTATCTATAGTAGCTGAGCATTTGCCCAAACTGGGTCATCCACTCAATCTGGGATAGTTACCTTAATAAGCCCTGGGAAAAATCGATGGGATGCATTTAAATCCGCAGTAAATATTATCTGAATCAGCATTCTTAATGGGTGATTTTTGATTTTGACTGATCGGTTACATAAACTGTTTAGAAATAAGCTGTATATCAGATGCAAAACATGAGTTTTACCTGTAAAGAATAAACATTTGTATATAAAATTCTTTCGGATTTTATCAATTTTGGATTCATTTTAGGGCTACTCGAAAGTACCTACTCTGATTTTTAGGCGCCAACCCTTAACGGCTGAAATCAGCTCCTCTCTACCACTTGTATCCTCCCCTAGAGGCTGTCAGAACTTGTAGTTGGTGGGGAGACTTAAGCGTGTTGGAAATGGGCTCTCTTGGGTGTTTTGAAAAGGACCTCTATAAACGGGGTCTCCTGGCATGTATTATTGTAATATGATAAAATGGTGAAAGAGCCCAGCTAACACGGCTCTTCTGGATCCCTGGGTCGAGGTCTCTCCCGGACCGATCTCTAATTTCTGGAATTGGCATGGAAATTACCTGCGGCCCGCACAGCGCCCAAGAGACAGCCTGCGAACGAATATGCATTGAGTTTCTCGCTCAATGTGACCACCCCCCTAAGGCATGGGTGTAGAGTGATAGTGCAAATAGGACTTTAGCACCTAGGAGTTACGCAGGTGTCCTAAAGGCCTCTCAGGGACCTCGGACAGCCTCTCCGAGTAATTAGTCTTACTCTTGCATGCAGGGCTCTGCAGGGGCGAACCTTTTATTTTCCTAGCTGCTCGTGGGAATCAGAATGGATCGAGAAAAATTACCAAAAGGTGAAGGAGAAAGGGAGTTGGCAGAAGAGGGAAAGGGGCTGGGACCTAACGTGTCTAGGTGCTGGCTTGATTCAGGCCAGCACCTCCACTCAAAGTAAAAATTGTCATAAAAAGTATTGGAACCCAAAAAATCATCAATACAGAACAAAAAATCCCAAAATTCTGATACAAAGAAATCGAGAATTTTGTTTGTTGAGGTGCTAGCTGGATAGACCTGTAAAAATTCGCAGTTTTGTACACGATTGCAAACCGAAATATCTCTTTTTCATCTTAATGAAATATCGTAAAAGCTTTAAATCTATGATGTGCAACCAAATATTTGAATTTTTAACTAAAAAGGCCTAACTTTTGAAGACATAATCACATTTTTATAAAAAAAGATGAATTTTATAGTATATAGGTTAATGTTATAGAAAAAAGCAGAAGTTTTCAACGAAATTGCTGAATTTTAAACCCAAAAAAACGAATTATCTACAAAGCGAATGAATTTTACACTCAAAAATATGATTTTTAAACAAAATAATTGAATTCATATTAAATTGCTAAATCCTCAAACAAATCAGATCAACTAAGACCAAAAATATGAATTTATTATAAAAAAGAATAAATTTTCCACCAAAAATATTAGTTTTCGGCCAAAAACCTGCATTTTTGTTTCAAATAGATAAATTTATCACAAAGAAAATTAATCCAGGATCAAAAAAGACCAATTTTCAACAAAACACATGAATTTTGACCTAGACAAACTAAATTGCCGTTTAAAAATTTCAAAGTATATACTAAAATGGAATTTACATTTTAATTCAAAAAATGTAATCTCAGTAATAAAAAAATACAATTTACAAAAAAAAACAGTTACATTTTCAACAAAAAACTTAAGTTTTCAACCATCTTAAGTCTTTGAGTGGCATACAGTGTTCCACAAAATGTATCCTGAGGGGCAAAATAAAAATGAAATCCAAAATAGCTAAACTAATATGGCAAATCAAAACTGAAAACATCGAAAACTCGGTAGATTTTTACGGATTCGTCTTTTATATTCACAAAAACCTCTAATCCTAAAGTACTGTTAAAATTGAAACAACGAGCAGTAGGGGAAATTCTGTTGACCTCATATAGCGTTAATGCCGCTCCAAAGGCTAAACAATGTGTTTTTTCAAAAAACTAGTTTTACTGTTAACCAGCAAGTTGAATTTTCAACTAAAGAAGATGAATCTTTAATAAACAAAAAGTAGTTTTTCAACAAAAAATATTACATTTCCAGCAACATGATTAATTTATTACAAGAAAAAAACAATAAATGAATAAATTAAGAGAAGAAAATCATTGAACTCTAAAGACAAAAAGACCAATTATCTACATAATTATCTACATTATATGTTCATCAAATAAGTTTAAATTAAAAAAATTTAATATTTAACCGAATAGTTTAATTGTCCACCCAATTTTTAATAAATAAATACGGAGTGTCTATTCGACCAGAATGCGACCAGAATTCTGGTTGTGACCAACCTCAGGAGTGGTTGGTCACATCTCGAACGCCTTTTCCAACTCCTCCTTTTAAAAAATTAGTTATACCGTCTGGTTATAGAAAAGTGATTGGCTCAATTTTGAAACCTTTTCTAGTTCGTCTAAAAAAATATAAGTTTTAGCTAATGATCACAAAAGAGTAATTGGTCACGTCTCCAAACCCTTTTCCAGCTGTCCGTTTTAAAGAATACGTTTTAGCGGCTTGTACAGACGAGTGATTAATCAAATGATTTGACACGATATTTTGGGTCAAAGTAGTGTATTTTTCCGCTGTGAATTTCTGGACGAATAGCCATTCGATGTGTGTGGGCTAATCGTCCAAAATTCTAGACGCTTAAACACAGACAAATAAATAAGTTCTGATTTACTTTACATATGTACAATTTAGAAACAGAAGATGACTTGAAGATTCCATTATCAGTTATATTTGATTCACGTGTTAGAGAATTAAATATCTTTATCTAAATTAATTTGCGAACCTGCAAAGGACATATCATTGCATTTATTTCTTTATATTAAAGACGCTTTTATAGAAAAAAAAACTTAACAGAAATTTACTTATTATTAGATCACTTTAAAAGATTAAAAAATATTTAGGAATCTTAATATTTTTTCTTTTCCTTTTCCCTCTTCTGAAATTGCACATAATTTTCAAATCCTCTAATGACTTTTTGACCTTTTAAATGTCTTTCAAGTTGATTTGAATTCTTTTTAAAATATAAACAAAATCTAGCAAAAATAAACAAAATAAAATTTGGAATAATTTTACTCAGTAAGTTTATTTGTTTTTGGAGTTTTATTATATAATAATAATCGTCCTTAAATTCTTGGAAAATTCAAACAAAATTTTTGGAAACTGATCTATATTTTTTAAAATCAGAATTCGAACAGAAAGCTCTTTTTGACAAAAAGGATGGAATTCGCAACAAAATAGTTTAACTTTTCTGTCAAAAAACATATTTCCGTCAAAAAAGAACAAAAATGTACACCAAATTATAATTTAAGGAAAAAATTATTTTAAATGCAAAATTTTTTCAAATATACTTAGGACTGATTCCATCAGCTGTGATTATATCCATTAGTAGATAATCATGATTATTTTTTAATCAGCCTTTTAATTACGATTAACTTGTGGCTCGTTCCATCATGAATTTTTAACCTCTGTTTAGCCAACCGTATGCTCTGTTCGCAATAAGTTTAGTTTCTGCATGTTTCTGTTGTAATGGTGACTCTGATTGGATGATTTCGAACTTTTATTCGCGCGCAAAATATACCTTGACTGCTCACGAGCGACGAGAGGCGACGTGTTTTTGTTTATGCACATCATTTCCAAATAAATGGGCAGGAATTAGTTATCGATTAAAATTGAATATAAGTTATGTGAGTACAAGATATCTTGATAAATTCGATCAATATTTCACACTACACTTGAACCTCAACTTTGAGGTTATGTTGACTCCCTTTAATCGATGATTAACTCGCTAACCAGCCAAAAGGCCGGTTAAGTTAATCGACGATTAGACTTCTTTAATCATGTTTTAAAAGTTGATGGAACGCAATCTACTGATTAACCTAAGTTAATCAACGATTAAAATTTAATCACAGTTGGTGGAAGCGGTCCTTACAATGATTTTATTATTTTATAAGACGTGGAAAATTTGAGAAAAAACCAAGTCAGTTTATAAGGAACTTCTAGAAGTATAATAGTATATTGCGTATCAAGTGGGAGGCGACAGTCTTTTCGTGACGAGTGCAATGTTTTTAGGATGAGTCGTAGGTGAGGGCACCGAAGGTGCCCTGAACCGAAGACGAGTCCAAAAACTTTGCATGAGTTAAGAAAAGGACCTCCCGCGAGACACACACGATACTTTTTACAACAAGATCATGAAAATGCATCAAGTTCCATTAAAAGTGGTGTGAGGAAGGGGGGGGGGAGTCCAGGGTGAAACCCTGAACCGATGTTGTCGTTTCAGAAGTGGTCGTTTTCGAGCGTTTTTTTGGTGGCGATTCAGGCAACTGCTCTAAGTCATCTTTTGGTGCAGAAAAATTGATTACGTTGGAAATCATATCTGCAGTTTTCTTTTTATACCCTAAACACTCGTCGACATAACCTTGTGCAACAGCACTAGACTGCCAACCGCCATGACGTATTTCGAAAATGTTTGCCCTTGAATCAGCAAAGAGTGTAGCTGATGTTCTACGAAACGAGTGACCTGTATATGCTCCTGGTTCACTTAAATTCAAGAATGCGGTGATTTGCTTGGGTATGTTTCCAATCTTATTGATGCCGATTACTTGAATTGTGCATCTGCCCTTTTGGTAGTTGAGAAAAAAATTATCATTAGGTGCATTTTTGGGACGATGGGCCATGTACTTCTCCACGATGAGAATGAATTTCGAACTGATCGTAAAAGACCTTGGTTTTTTGTTTTTCGTTTCAGGAACTTGAACCTGCAGTAGTTTTCCTTGTTTCTTTACGTGTGGAGTTTTCATTTTGTAAATTTCGTCCTTTCTGCAGCAACCACTAATGCCAAATATTAAAACCACCTGAAAATGAGAAAAATATTCATATTTCTGTATATAGTGTTCTGTAAATACTGTCTGCCTGGTTGTGCGTGTGTTTGCTATGTGCATGCGACTGTGTATTCGTTTTTGTTATATTTTTTATTTGTTACTTATTAAATTATAATTACCTTTGTTGAAAGGTAAATTTCATCTGGAGCATTTTTCAAGAAGTTTTGGACTTCCTCAGATGTGAATACTTTTGCTTTTTTGCAGTGATATACGCGAGTAAATGTGCTTATAAGTGCGGCCAAAGTTTTGTATTCGTTAATCTGCATATGTTCATAAATACCAATCGTGTTTCGTAATATGGATTATTGCGACCATAAAGTTGAAGGCTTCAAAGTTTTCATTAATTCTTTGAAATAGACTAGCAAACAACAACAACAATTTCAGGTGGTGTGCACTGAAATTCTCCATTTTCTTCCACATTAGACATTTTCGTTGATTGTCACACTGTTTTGCAATTCAGACGTAATATCGATGAGGTTATAAGCAGTTCTTGATTTGTCTGCTCGCTTTGCTCTAACGCAAGCGTAATGGGGAGGTTGCAAAATGCTCTAGTCAAAGTTCCGCGAAAATTTGAATTGGATAAATGAAAAATTGCTCTTTCTAATACAAATTAATAATAAAAGTTTCTAGATTATTCACAGAACAAAGTTAAAAGTTTGAATTATTCATTTTGAAAAGAAAAACATTGACATTTTTGTATAATACAAGGATTTTTTCATTTATCCAATTTGAATTTTGGCGGAGTTTTAACTGGAGCGGCTGGTGCTAATAAGGCCTGTAAGCTCCTCTATGACTAGGTGGCGAGACGAGCCCGCTAGAGTTATCTCTGAAAACATCGACCTATCTCTATCTTCATCTAACCATAATCTAACTATCTCCATTTCAAATGTTTTGAAATGTGAAAACGCTTATGAAAAGAGCCCTTTTCGTGGTTGTAGTGTAATAGGTCTCCAAAAAAGACTCATTTCGTGCGTCTGCAATCACATCGTTCGAAATATGCCATTTTGATATTCAGTCCGTAAGAATGAAATATGCTGTTTTCTTGATACTGTTATGAAAAAGATATTATTTCAAATTTGAAAAATTTAATGAAGTGTTTCATTTTAGAAGTATTTCTAATTCAAAGTCTTTCCTTGTTTGGCTGGGCAATCTAAAGTTTTTCCTTGATTGGCTAGGTAATCTAAAGTCTTGCCTCAATCGACTGGAAAATATTAAGTACTTCCTTGCTTAGCTGGACAATCCGAAGTCTTGCCTTAACTGAATGGGCAATTGTAAGTCTTTCCTGAATTGGCTGGGAAATCTAAAGTCTTGCCTCAATTGACTGGAAAATATTAAGTACTTCCTTGCTTAGCTGGACAATCCCAAGTCTTGCCTTAACTGAATGGGCAATTGTCTTTCCTGAATTGGCTGGGAAATCTAAAGTCTTACCTCAATTGACTGGAAAATATTAAGTACTTCCTTGCTTAGCTGGACAATCCCAAGTCTTGCCTTAACTGGCTGGACGATTTAAAGTCTTGTCTTGACTGGCTGGACGATAAAAAGTCTTGCCTTTATTGGCTAGGAAATCCAAAAGCTTGCCATAATTTGCTGAGCAATCTGAAGTCTTGCCTTAATTGGCTGGAAAATATTGAGTCTTGCCTTAGTAAGCTGGGAAATCATAAGTAAATGTACAATATTAAATCAATCATAATAGTAAAATTTTTTTTTTCTTAGAGCCCTAACTGTTTTCTATATTCGCTCTTCTAGCAGTTATAACAAAAAACTGAGCCAATTGAAAAGAAACCCCCGAAAACCCCTCACATAACATTTTCAAGGGACAATAGCATACGATCTCGGCGTTAATAGGTTAATACGCTAAATTGAAAAATTTCATTTCAAGGTTAGCCTACTTGTAGTGTGGAATTCAATTATTTGACGAAATGTAAACGACTAAATTCGCTGCTCCCAGGGTTAGGTGGGTTAGCCTGCTTATGATTTGTTAGGGGTGATTTCTGGGATTAGGTGAATTAGCAGGTAGGTGGGTTAACCACTTGTGGCATGGAACTTCATTATTCCAAAAAAAATATGCGACTAAACTTATTGTTCCCAGAGTCAGGTGGGTTAGCATGCTTGTGGCTTGTTAGGGGTGGTTTCTACCCCTAGGAAACGGCTTCCGTAGAAATGAAAAGACGCGGGTTCCATATTTTTTATTGTTTCATCAATGTACAAAGTTTGGTTCCAAACGACTGTACGCTTTTTTGTTGGTATTTTGTGCGGGATCCTTTGTTCTTTTTTAAAGCCCTAAATTGAGGCCGCCATATTGGATCTTCTAGAGGCTATAACAGAAAACTGACGCTGGCAATAGAAAGGACACACTCAAAGACCCCTGAGATAATATTTTGAAGAAAAAATATCGTACCTTCAGCAATAGAGAATGCGTTGTATAAATCTGAACACCTCAGCCTTAATGAGTTAAAACGCTAAAATGAAAAATTTCAAATTACAATATTTTGGTGAAAAATAAAGACATTCTAATAAATCCTAGTAGGTTTGAAAGGGGAAGATTAGTTCTTTTAAATTCCATATTAGGTTTGTGGTAAAAATTTTTCTTGTACTGTTACATAACCTCAAAAGCAGCTAAGAAACGCGTTTTTTCACATTTAGGTTAGGATACCATGTAAACCTGACGCACAGGAGTAATTTTGAGCTCGGATTCAGATTCAACGCATCAAAATCCTTCGGAAATGTTAGGTCTGGTCTCTGGATTTAAAATTTGTCGGTCTGTGTTATTTTTAATGAATCTGCAAATCATTATGCCTAATCTATAGATTCGAACTGCTAACTCTGACTCCTCTTCTGTTTCCACTGGCACCGTAAGGTGAATCTCCCTTTTGGTTTACTTTGCTTACCGCGAGTGTAATCCAAGTACCTATCGGCTAGTCCTTAAAAATTAAGGAGTTCAATACCCTAAAAAGAAGCGCCTGGGACAAGGTTACTGACAGAATAAAGATGCCGCGCTAACGCTCGCGAAGGAAAATCCGGTTCAATCTCTCGAGCTACTTGTTCATGTTTCTCATTTTTGCATGAACCTTCCACCGTTACCGAACGTTTTTAGTGTTGTCGGAAGCAATGGTAAACTCGCTGATCCTCTGTCTCCCTCATCTCTGGAGTTCTCCGAGAAACTCTTCGGTCCGTTCACAATTCCAGAACTGATTTTTACGCCCATGCAAAAGTTTCCCTCAGCCTTTGAACTCCTCGGTGAAGATGTACCATACTGTTCATCCTCGTTTGTAAATCGCCTGAAAACTACTTTTAAAAATGAAGTTCAGTTACTACCTAATTTGAACCAACAAAAATGAATTTCGTGTTGCCGAATTACAAGATTATTGATCATTTTTTATTATTTGCAGATCCACTATAACGTCGAAATCACCAGCAAATGAAGTAGTTTACAAACTAAAAAGTTCGATACTACTTTTGCGAGTTTTTTATTAGGCGGGACGATAAGAGTCGAGCTGAGGTGAGAGCCATTCGCAACTCGTAACACAAAAAACCTCGCCGGCTGAAAATAAGCGCGCAGGTCGAAAAATGCTCGTGCGGCTCACATGGCTCATAAAACTTATACGTGCCACAATATTTGTTCACTTTGGTCGATCAAATATTACTTCTTTTATTTCAGTAGATTTTGCATATACGCGTAAAACAATTTGTCAATGAAGAGTTATAGGATAAATTATCTTGTTCATTCGTCCATGCCAAATACATAAGAGAAACCTTAAAGTTGGAAAAAAATCTTAGTTAAGCGAAAAGTGTCTCGAAAAATAGTGTATAAAAATGCATAAAGGAGAGAGTCAGTCGAGTAAATGACTCCTAAAACAAAAGACCTTGAATAATAATGAGCCCGAGTGAGGATCTTCAAATGATGACTTTGTGAGGCTCATCACTTGCGGCAGTGCTGCCAGATTGTGGTTGAAATTTACCCCTACCATACCTACCGTTTGGGAGCTGCAAAACAGAAGGTGCATGATTACCGCTGTGAATTCGTGTGTAAACCGAAAATGCACGATTCGACTTCGGTTTTCTGCTGTACCATGATTGCCGATCTGAAAGCTTCGGAAGACTTCGGTGGTCTTTTTTTATTATCTCAATCGCCATTTGAAAGAAATCGAAGAAATTGGTGATTGGGATGTTTCTCGTGATTCTTAATTTCATGCATGCATCGATTTTCAGGTTATGTTTTTTAGGTGTATATAGTATGGATATATATATATATATATATATATATGTATATAAATGTTAATAAGAAAAATTGAATTCTTCATCCAAAAAACTAAATTGTGTACTAAAAAGGCATTTTTAATAAAATAAATGGATTTTGCACAAAATATTTTTATTTTCCATCAAGACTAATTTTCTGTACAAAAAATTAATGGTAATTACATTTGTGTTTAAAATCATTAATTTTTAACCAAAAGCAAAATTAATTTTCTACAAAATAGTTAAATTTTCAGAAAACAAATTTATCTAACTAATTGGTGAATTTATCGCTATAAATTATTGAAATAAATTGAAAATTCCTTGGAATGTTGTAAAATATCCTAAACAATTTCAAATCCTTTCAAATTTCTTAACATTTTTCAAAGCTCTTGACAATTCTTTACAGTTTTAAAAATACCTTAAAAGATTTCAAACCCTTTACAATCTGATGCTGAATTAAAGAAAATTCTTTGAAATTCCCTTCAATTATACAAATCAGTAGAAAAGTCATTGACATCTTTTTAAAGATTCTTAAATATTTAAGATCCTTAAATATCTTTTAAAATCTTTTGAAATTTTTAAAAGCTCTTGAAAATTCCTTGAAATTTAACAAATATCCTTAAATATTTCAAATCCTTTAAAATCTCATATTACATTACGGCAATCAATAGAAAATTCCTTGGAACCTTTTAAAATACTCTCAAATATTTCGCAACCTTCAAAATATTTTGAAAGACCTTGACATCTTTTCAAGATTTTTAAAGCACTTAGGAATTTTCTAAATAACCCTGTTAAAGTGGTTTAAATTCTTTGAAATTCATTTAAATTATAAAAATAAGTTGAACATTTCTTGGCATCCTTTAGAACTTGTGAAAATATTTAAAATCTTTTAGAATCCTCTAAAATCTCTTAAAACTTTTCAAAGCTCTTGAGAGTATCTTGAAATTTTAAAAATACCCTGAAATATATTAAATCTTTTAAAATCTTATACTGAATTATCAAAATCATTTGAAAATTATTTAAAATCTATTGAAATTTCCTAAGACATATCAAATCCTTTAAAATATCATATTAAATTACTATAATCAATTGGAAATTCCTTGGAATCTTTAAACTCGATTTTAATTTATTTATGATTGTTAATTTTTTATAAACTTCTATATTTCAGGATGTTTTAAAAGATATCACGGAATTTTCAACTTATTTTTATATTTTTAAGGATTTTCAATATTTGAGGGCGTTTTAAAAGATGGCCATGAATTTTCAATTTATTTTTCTAATTCAAGAGAATTTCAAAGAACTTTAGCAGGATCATTTAAAAAAATTCCAAAGTACTTTAGAAATCTTGAAAAAAAGTTCTAGGTAATTCAAAGGATTTCGAAGGATTGAAAAAATTTCCGAGAATTTTAATGGATTTAAAATAATTTTCAAATTATTTTAATAACTTAGTATGAGATTTTAAAGAATTTGAAATACTTTAGGGTATTTTTAAAATTTCAAGGAATTTTCAAGACATTTAAAAAATGTCAAGAGATTTTAAAAGTTTTGTATATTTGAGGATGTTTTTAAAGATTGTAAGGAATTTTCAACTTATTTTTATAATTTAAATGAATTTCAAAGAATTCTAACAACTTTAGCAGGGTTATTTAAAAAAATTCCAAAGTACTTTAGAAATCTTCAAAATATGTCAAGGTCTTTTAAAAGATTTGGGAGATTTGGAAATATTTAAGAGTATTTTAAAAGGTTCCAAGGAATTTTCAAATTTTTAAAGTAATTTACCATGAGATTTTAAAGGATTTGATATATGTTAGGATATTTTAATAGATTCCAGGGCGTTTTCAATTGATTTAAATAATTTAGTATGAGATTTTAAAGGATTTGGAGTATTTTAGGGTACTTTTAAAATTGTGAGGACTTTTCAAGAGATATTTTAAAACATTCTAAGGAATTTTCAATTAATTTTAATCATTTAAAGAGATTTCAAAGAATTTTAAAGATTTTCTTCATATTTTCTGATTGAGCGTGGAAGTACTTTGTTAAAAATATAGTTTTTTTTGGTTGATAATTTATCAATATAGTTGAAAAAATTTGTTTTCTGAAAATTCAACTATTTTGTAGAAAATTTATTTTGTTTTGGGTTAAAAATTTTGATAGTTTTGGCAAAAATTATCAGGCGCCCTTCAGGCTAATTATTGGACTCATCTACGAGTTCAAAATAAATTCGTGAAACCGATATAAATGAATAATTGCGCAAAAACAAAATAATTAGGTTTGGTGGAAGCTTCAAGATTGAAAGTAGTAAATTTTATAAATTTCAATCTTGAATAAATATCAAGTAAAAATTTTAATATGGATAAAATAAAATGGCATATGATTTAATTGGAACGATAAAAGTTCCAATTAGCAGAGAAAGTTGTTGTTGTCACCAGAACAATAGATGGTGAGTCATCCCTCGACTATCTAGTTGAGTAACAGCTTGAGTGGTGACAAGCCTACTTCAAATGAAATTGATTAGAAATTACAAATGATAAAATAAGATCAAAAGTAAGCGAACAAAATAAAGCTGTAAATTGAACTTTAAAAATTTCTTTGGATACAATTCAATGACAACTAATAAAATTAATTAATAGTGGAAAACAACTCAATTAAAATGGAGTTTGTAAAGCAATTCACCTTTCTTGACTTAATTCAAAGCAGGTTAATTTGTAGTTAAAATTAAATAGCAAAAGGAAAAATTATTTGACAGCTTCATGAAACTCTTGAGTGAAAAATAGTTGAATTTAAAACTGGACAGCTTGTTTGTTTATCCTTTTTGAAGTTTCAAGGATCAACAAAGCCGAGCCCATCGTAATCTAAGACCGGATCTTTAAAGGACTCGGTTATTGGTGGGAAATCTAAAAATAATAATAATAATAATAGACCATTGAGGGCGTCTCAGGTTCGACGCCACTCCTTTTATCCCAAGGCAGACTTTCATTTCTGCTATTAAAGATATACCTGACTCAACTCCCTCAAATTCAACTCTTCAACCTGAATTTACTCAGAAGTTACCTTCTAAAACTCAATTCGAATAGTCTCAAAAATTGTCTTCAGAAACTCAAATTGAAGTGAACTTTAATCAATCAACTGGAACTCTTGAATCGGGGAGGGAGACCTCCACACCCTCAGTCGCTCAACTAAATTCGAAAAACTCATCTTCTCACTCATTTTTCAAAATCGCTCTTTTGCTCTCAATCTAATCCATCTTTGAGTGCTGTACTTTCCAGACACTTAGATATTCATGGGACGGCGGGTCCAGTCAGTAGAAGTTCTGGTGAAACTAGACCTGATTGTCTGTCAGGGATTAGCACCAATTCGAGACCCTATATATAAATAGATGGTACCAAAATACATTCGTCAGTAGACACGGGTTCATCAAGAACTTATCTGGGATCAGTAGGGTTACGGATATTCGGCGCGGGTGGTTATAAGATTGATTATTCAAAGGCAGGCACGGTCATGCTGCCTGATGGGACTATTGAGTCTGTCATTAGCGAGGCGTGCCTGCCGACTACTTTCTCAAGAACCACCCATTCAATAAATTTTAAAATCATTTCTGGTTTAACTTATACTTGTGTACTAGGCATGGATTTTGGCGAAAAGTTCGATATTGTTCTCAATTTGCGTGATAAGCAGTTTGGCCACGGATGAGAACGACCTTGACACTTTCAAAGGCATCGCATCGCTGGATGAGGCCGAAAAAGTTAGGTTAGTCCAATTTTTTATGGCTATAATGAAACCAAAACCCGATAAGTTACCCGCCGCGAAATTTGTCAAACCTGTGATCGACACGCAAGGGAGCCCTCCGATTCGTCAAAGGAATCATCGTATGTCGCCTAAAGTGTGTGACGCGTTGATAGAAGAGGCTAACTGGTTGATTCAGCAAAGTTAATTGAGCCCTCATATAGCGAATGGTGCAGCCCGGTGGTAATGGTCCGTAAGCTGGTCGATAATTACCGTCTGTGCATTGATTTTCGACGGGTTAATTAGGTGTGGAAGAAAGATGCGTATCCGATTCCTTTCATGGCGAAAATCCTGGACCGCTTAAATTAGGCGCGATACATCTCAACCTTAGATTTGAATAAGGCCTATCATCAAATCCCTCTGAGTGATTATAGTAAGCCTATCACGGCCTTTACTGTCCCAGAAAAAGGGTTGTACCAATTCAACTGCATGCCGTTTGGTCTCACCGAAGCTCGAGCAACCTTTCAACGATTGATAGAGAAGGTCATCACAGCGGATATGAGACCACACGTGTTTTCCTATTTAGACGACGTAATTGTCGTTGCTGTAACCTTTGATAAGCATTTGTACTGGTTGGGGCAGGCTATCACACGCTTGAATGAAGAAGGGATAACGCTCAGCCCAGACACGTGTAAGTTTTGCCAAACTGAAGTCAAGTTTCTTGGATTCAAGTTGAATGAAGATTGGTTATCGGTAGACGACGACAAGGTCCGCACCATACTTGAGTATCTTCGACCCAGAAACGTTAGACAAGTGAGAAGATTCTTAGGGGCCACGTCGTGGTACCGACGATTTACCAAGGGCTATGCTTGATTCTGCGAGCCACACACTCGTCAAACCAAGAAAAATTTCAATTTCTCTTGGGGGGACGAGCAGAAAGAGGCATTCCAGACTCTGAGAACGGTCTTGGTGTCATCGCCTGTATTGGCATACCCCGACTTCAACCTACCATTCTGCGTTCAAACAGACGCTAGTGACTTTGGTTTGGGCGTGGTCATCAACCAGGTACAAGACAAGCAAGAGCGTGTTATCGCATACGCTAGTTGTGTGATGTCTAAAGCAGAAATGAACTACTTAATCACCGAGAAAGAGTGCCTGGCCGTAGCATGGACTATCAGAAAATTTCGGTACTATTTCGAAAGGTATCATTTCTCTGTGTTAACCGACCACAGTAGCCTCCGGTGGTTGTAAACCTCAAAAATCCGACAGGTACATTAGCGCGCTGGGCGCTAGATCTCCTAGAATATAGTTCCGAAATTTTTTATAGAAAGGGATGAATGCACCAAATGCCGGATGCATTATCCCGTATGCAGGAAGTGCACTGTACACCTAAAGCTGACCATTTAGGTAGGAAGAAGACCGATGTCACGGGTCCTTTCCCTCGCAGTAAGAAGGGATATGAATACATGTTAGTATTTCATGATTTATTCTCAAAATGGATCGAGCTGGTACCGTTAAAAAAGGCCAATGCTGAGAGCATTAATGTAGCTTTCTTGGAATTAGTAGTCACCGGGTGGGGAACATCCAAGGTGCTACATTCAGACAGTGGCACCGAATTTAATACTCGTAATAATGCGGTGAACAACCTCGCGGTGGAGTTCGAAATCCACTGATCTTTCACGCCCTTATATTATAATCAGACTATCCCTGTGGAACGAACCAATAGGGTTCTGAAGATCATGATCAGATCAATTTACTGGTCAGGATCATCGAAACTGGGATGTCCACTCGAACGAGTTCCGATTCGCCTACAACACGGCGCTACAGGGTACCAATCGAGTGACTCCAGCGTTTTTTAATTTGGTGCGAGAGCCCCGTCCACGAAAGACTATTCGCACTTTAAGGGAGGGGGAGGCCAAGTTGCCACCACCCAACCTTCAAGTCTGGACAACTCGGATTGTACGACTGCTGCACTTGAGGGAGCTAATGACTGAGTTCCAAGATCAGGCTTTCGTTAAGCAGGCGAAGTATTACGATCAGCTTCATCGAGACTACCAACTCAAGGTCGGGGACAAGGTCAAGAAGCCTAATCAAGTATGGTCGAAGAAAGGAACACATCTTGCGGCGAAATTGGGCCCTAAGTTCAGTGGCCCGCCTGTTGTGGTAGAGGTAATCTCACCCAACATCTACGAACTGGCATCATCAGAAGAAAAATTGGCGGGGCGTTATCATGCCTCCTATCTACAGAAATATGTAGAGGATCAGAATGACGAATCGACGGATCCGAAGGAGTTGTTTGAACTAGACCGAATGTTGTTGGAAATCAGCGATTCCGATTCTGAACATGAACGTTCTGACGACAAACGGGACGCCCGGCAAAATTCGGAACGGAATTTTGACTGGGTACTTAGTAATGTTGATACTCAGTAGGCTAGGGCGAAAAACCTACATTGTGCGTCCAGGAAACGCCTGGGTGCGGAAAAGTGTCATAGTCCAATCTAAAACTCAGTGCACTTTGAAATTTTGAAATCGGATAATATCTTCCGTCTGTTCTTTGAGGGTGAAATCTCGAAATTTCACTAAAAAGCACTAAAATTTAAGGTTTTGCAAAAATGTGCTTGAAATCGATGTCGATGCCTTCCAAGGGTGACTTTACGATGAAATGTCATCAGAGGGTACTTAGAGGTTCGTACCGATTCGCCAAAGTCACCCCATGCAAATCCTCATGGAGGGGGAAGTGGCTCAAAATTGCGTATTTTCGAGTAAAACGCTTAAGTACTTGTGCAGCTCCTAGCTCACTAAGTTCTACTACTTCGAGTGTCCTAGAGCCCACCACGTGGAGGTGGCTGCACATCGGGCTCCATCCACGCCCTACTCAACCAAACAACCATATGTAGAACGTGCTTATTTAAGTCCCAGAATCATTAATTACACCCACAAAGTCTTTCTTAGTGTCAAATAAGTGGACAGTCTTTCGAGAAAGAAGTGTGGCGCGTATCTGTCGGTCCCGACCCTCGGGACCAATGCCTTGTCTGGACACCTCTGTTACCAGTCTAACAATTCTTTCCACCGCTACTGTGTGAAAAGGGAAAGATGTAAAGTCCCAGTCTGGTACCAAGCCACCGGCCATTTCTGTGTAATCATTAGCTCCAAAATTAATTTTTGGCACAATATTGTATCTAACAGTTATCTGTTGCTTATGTTTTTCTTCCAGGATTTTGATGAGTGCGTGTTGGCGAACGGTTAGCCTAGGGTCGTTTACCATCCCAAGAACTATATTTTCTGGCATGGCAGAGAAGCCGTTTGTCTGAATGGAAGTGTTTGCCACATTTCGGTTCTACATAGGAAGAAACCTTTACAATTAGATTGTTAGGAAGAGGTGCTGACTCACATCAGCGATAGACTCATCCTGTCTGATGTGGAACCACTGAGGTACGTATACTGTGAGTAAGTACAACTAATACTTGCAGTTTGTTTGTGGGTCTTTTTGTTGATATGTATAATCTCAGAATTCTATTTCCAGTAGTTAGTCAGCGAGTCATGTTGAAGGGGCCTATCTTCCGGGAGGCCAGCTCAGTAGAGCACGCTCCGAACCGTATGGCATCTGATATCTCATAAAGATACCTTTGATCTGAGCTGAGATCAGTGGGCTCAATCTCAGGTAAGTCACACTCAACTTGTTTAAACTTTACAACATCGAGGGTCTCACAAGTTGGAAGTTGTCCCCCTACTGGCCCTTAGTATTTGTTCGGACCAGCAGTAGGTCCGTCAATAAATACGGAAAAACTTCTGAATGGTAGCTCATTGAAATGTAATAGGCAGAAAACCCATTGCAAGGGATGATCAAGTCGTTCCTCTAGTAGACGAATAATTCATCCCTTCCAGCCCGTATTCGTATTTGTACCGTTACAGCCCACGACTACCACTGCATCGAAGCCTCCATTCAGTTTTGTTGTTACGTAATTATAAATAGAAACACACTCATCTTGGGCATAGCTCGATGGTGTGACGACATGGCCTACGTATTTAGAACCTGTGTCGGCCACCAAAGATATGTGTTCCTCGTTAATAAATCCGGAGGCTGTCAATGTTTCGTCTTTCCGACTATCAAAGTATAAGCCACGAATAGAATCCTCATGGCGTGATTCCTCATTCAACTTGGAGCCTATTTTAATTTTCTCGCGCCTTATCTTACTTTTATCTATGTCTAGACACTCAGGTACTTTTTGAGAAATATCCGGGGAGATCATACCTGCTCGATTGACAGCGAGAAGTACAGATGAGCTTAAATGGGACGCAGCCCGTTGACTTATACCATATCTTTGAGCAACTACTGCTGCTGGTGGATTCCCAAATAACTATTTGTTTGGAACGAACTTCGTCGGCAATGTCTCCGAACGAAGGCTTCTTATTTTTTTCTGAAAGACAGCCCTTTTGCCTTCGAACCTCCTGACAACATCGTGGAACGTCAGCCCTCGTTGGCAAAACGTTCGGACCAAAATCTTTTGGAGGACCAAATATAGGGCACTGCACAAAGTCTCCCTATGCGAACTTCGACATGCTGTGACATACAAACCAAAGAGGGGAGTGCAGGCAGAACCAGAATCTCTACTACCATAAGAACCAATGACGAGACAATGAGAAGAAGAAACTATAACGAGAACGTCAACCAGCACCTGCGAGTGAATTTAGACTGAAGATATTATCCGATTCCAAAATTTCAAAGTGCGCTGAGTTTCGGATTGGACTTGGCCACTTTTCCGCACCCAAGCATTTCCTGGACGCAAAATTTTGGTTTTCCGCTCCAGCCTAATACTCAGTCCGACTCAGGCGAGGGTAACTACGTAATGCTCCGTACTCGCTCCTATTCTAACTGGGGCTGTTACCCCACAAACCAAGTAGTACTTAAGCTAATCATAATTAGTAGGTGAGTTCATTATATAAACTTAAAAATTATTAAGATTTAGTAAAACGGATACGTTAAATTAGCCATTCTCATTAAGTAAGGTTCTTTAGTGGATGGGAGATACTACATTAGTCTGATCGGTATTCAAAACAATTAATTCTAGGCTATTCCTCGAATCAATTATTCGGCTGCTTTTGTATCGTACGTTAAATAAGGTTTAAATCTTTTATTGTGCCTGTTTGTTTGTCCTTTACATACCGTTAAATGATGGTGTGTGGAACCCGATGTTGGCAATTAACCAGTTTTAACAAATTAAATTTATTTTTTTATTTTATTTGAAAGACACAAAAGTGAAGGGCCTGTTTGGTACTCGACCCCATGTTTCGAGTCATGTGAATGGGGAGTTGTGACGGGGTATTATAGACCCCGCACAATAACGTATTAAAAATAATATTCAAAGTAAATAGTTATCTGTCAAGAATCGCTGGGGAAACGAGCTCAGAGTTGGGAATCAAATAATCCTTAGGTCATTAATGCCAACCACAGAAAAAGTCCATATTTGAATATATTATTTGTTTGTTAATTAGTAAACAAACCTTGTTACATCTCCTGCGTTTTTGTATAAACTGGGTGGACTATCACCCACAACAAACGAGCTGTCAAATTCGCCGTGGTACGGAAGACGTAGTCATGGACCAAGAAGAAGAGGTTTCCCAGCACATGTACAGTGGATGAGATTCCCGCTCGCTCAAGAGTGCTGAGAAACACAGGATTATGCTGCTGCGGAGAATCTGTGCGTAGACAGGAGTCTCTCTCTCCGCTGATCTTAAGTGTCAATTTTTTGACACAATTGGCGCTCCGGTTCTCACTTGAGACGACGAACCGAGACGCCAGTCTGTGGAGTCATTCGTTACTCTGACATCAGACGGAGGAGATACATAAGAAAAGAAAGGCGAACGCCACTGACATGGTCTGACCTCAGACCATGTCAGGACTTTTGTTTTGTAAAGTAAATTCAGGGTTTCGTTATCGTGGTTAATTGGAACTTATAGTTTCAATCTATAATTTTGAGAACACGAGTTCTCTCCTTGTAAGTTTGAGTCCGAAATTTGAGTATTAATAAATATTTAAATATTATATCACAATGAAGTGCTTCTTTTTTTGTATATGTTAACCTAACCCTTCTTTCATGCGCCACTCCTTACTCGCACCACTCTATCGGAGCAGTTCGAGCAATTTAATTAATCTGTCAAGTCATTGCAAATTTTGATAGTTTTGGCAAAAATTATCTGGCGCCCTTCAGGCTAATTGTTGGACTCATCTACGAGTTCAACAGAAGTCCACCGAAGTCTTCCGAAGCTTTTAGATCGGCAATCATCGTACAGCAGAAAACCGAAGTCGAATCGTGCATTTTCAGCTTACACACAAACTCACAGTGGTAAAGATGCACCTTCTGTTTTGCGGCTCCGAAACGGTAGGTATAGTGAGGGTAAATTTTATCTACGATGTGGCAGTTTTGAATTGCGGTGATCGCTAGGAGTTTGATCAACAACCTGGATCGGTGTCGTGTTGCGAAACAAACTTATTTTACTCATGTCAGTTACTCAGGACTTTTAGATCAATCTAAACTATTTATACCTCCTCCGCCACATCCCACATGACTCCCATCCTCACCGATTGAGCCAAGCTTACCCTGAAAGGTAAAGGGCTTAATGGTATAATAATCATAATAATAAAATAATTTTAGAGGAATTTAGAGAATTTCAGGGATCTCAGAGAATTTAAGGGATTACAAAGTATTCAAAGAAATGTCAGGAATTCAGTAAAATCAGAACATTAAAATATTTCAGAAAATTCACACGTTTTAGTAAATTTTAAGAATTCAAGAAATTTCAGGAATTCCAAATATTTAAGAAATTCTGGGTATAAAGATCATTTAAAGCATTTTAGGAATTCAGGATGTTCAAGGATTTCAGGGAAGTCAAGGAATTCAAAAATTTCAAAGGAATTAGGAAATCTGTCAGTCCAGTTTTATTGTATAGAAATTATTAAGCATTAGCTTCTCTGAAGTTCCGAAATTTGCTTTCTCAACAGAAGCACGTCCTTCTTGAGATTAATCTTCAGTCTTTAAAGCAAATACTGTTTTTTATATTCTGACAATATTGATAATAAGATTAGGCTGAGTGGTTAATGATGTACTGGATTTATCTCAAGTTAAAAAAAAAGCATCATAAAAAATTATTTTTAAATTCGACGAAAATATTTCCGTTGTTAATTATAACTTATTTTGAAATCGAACAGAAGGCGTAGGGCGATAAACAGATTGCTAGTAAAAATTGTTTATTAAACAACATTTATTTACAATTTTATATTTTTCCTTTCTCTTCAATTTTTATGAATTGCAATTCTTATTTAATATTAATTTTGTGAGGCTCATTTTATTTTTATGTAAGTCATGGATTTACCTCAAAGCTGAAACATGATATAAATTCCGATATCAGATTTTTCGAATTTTGGAACTAACTTTTATCACTGACTCAAATGAAACATATATATTTCACAAAGATGAACTTGACGTCTGCAATTTGTGAGATAACGACTATATGATATTATATAAACGAATGTAGATCTAGAATATTTATTTGTTACATTTTTTTCGAATACTGTATTATTATATCATTCCATATTTCCTATAATTAGAGAAAGTAATGATTTTTCAAACTCTTGTCTCATCTTTGGCTTTGATTCTTTCTTCGCTTGGTAAATATAATAATATAATACATCTACAATATTAGTTATATTTTTTTAACACATTCAAAAAATAAGTCTATCCAATTGTTATTTTCTTTAAAACTGTATTTTAGTTTATCCGAAGTAAATACGACCTTAGTCTGAATTTATTCCGGGAGAACTCAGAATTTGTGTGATATAGAACAGGCAATTCAGAGACTCACCCTGTCGATACAAAATTTGCACAAGTTTTCAAGCCGAAAAGTAAGCTCATAACTTTTTATTTGAACTTGAGGACATCCTTTCTTTAGAGGCACGAAAAAAATGATCAGTTCCAAAATCTCATATGAGAGTAGTTAAACAAGGTATTCCTCGCCTACACAAAAGGGTTTTAGAGCCTATTAGGACGTTACTTAAGTTGTTTATACCTCCCCTGCTATACTTTTTCTCTCTTGCAGACCTCCTTTCGCCTAATTCTACTCCTCTTATATCGTCACCATTTCTCATTTACTAGCACTAGTCCTTCTCTTACTTCCCCGTTCACTAACCATCCATTATTTTACTGCCCCTTCGCTTACATCCCCATACTTTTTATATACCCATTTCTCTCTCCTCGAGACTTCCTTTCTCTCTCCTCGAGATTCCCCTCCCTTATTATAATATCCCTTTTCTTACCTGCGCACCGCATTTACCATACTTTTCCTATCAGCTCACTCCTTGATTCCTTATTAATATCCAATGGTTTCCACTTTAATCGTTTCTACAGAAACAAAGAAATGGGTTTGTATAACTATTTAAATATATTACCTGAAATAATTTTACTTGGATGTGCAAATTTGAAATTTCGTTGTTTCAAATATGATGATCCCTTTCGAAAGAATCTGACATTAGGAGAAAAAACTGATCCGCAAGACGTCCGATAAGATTCAGCAATTTCGGAAGTGATTTGTTCAGGGGATCAGAAAATTTTCGAGTTTTAAATCCTTCCTAAAAAGTAATTCATGGTTGGTACCGCGGGGCAACAAAAAAGAAGTTCGTATCATACACATATGTTAATTAATTTGCGTAAACCTCATCCCCTTTTACTTTCCCTTCTTTTGTTTACTTTTTGATCCCTCTATTCAACTTACTTCCTTCTCTTCCCATAGCCCCTCCCATGACTTCCCCTCAATTTTCTTCCACTCTATTTCTCTAGCCCCCGTACCCAATCTTCCCCCCACTATCCCAGTAGCTTCACTACAATTTCTATAATACTCCTCCCTGATTACCCCCACCACTAAATTTCACTTTCCTACTACCTCTACCCTCTTTTACCTTACTCCACTTCTCCCACTCATGATTTTTCTACTCCTCATCCCCTAATAACTCTTTATACACTCTTTACACACTTCTTCTACGTTAGCTTCTCTAATTTTTGTCTACCTAATTCATATTCTTTCCCCTGCTTCCCATCCACGCAACGGTTTTTTCCTGAAATATTGAGTCAACTACTTCCATTTGTTGGGGACCGTAAGTTTTAGGCTCATACAAAATTAACGTAAGACAATTTGGTTGGAGGGTCAGTTTAGTAAAATCGAACTGTTTTTTCTGGAACAATAACAACGAAATTTTAACAGGAACTAACTTTCAACTAGAAGAATAATATTTTCACAGCCAAATTAAAAATGAAGAGTAGACGTTTTAGCCAAAAATATGAATTTTCTGAAAAAACAGTAGAAGTTTTAATTGAAAATTTAAATTTTGAATAAAATAATATAATTTTCAACCGAAACCAATAAAGTTTATTTAATTAGCATGTTTTAAATTTGATACGTATGCTCATCGCCTGCGCTTATAAAATCGTAGTTAAATATAGAAGGTCAAGATATTTTTTAGGATTTGTTTCTGTAGAGAGGAGGGTGTCTTTCCCTAGTGTACGTAATTCTGGCAAATTCAAAGAAAAAAAACATTCTACTGAAGATAATCTTCTTAGCTTTACATTTTATTATTTGGTTGACAATTTTCTCAAAAATTTGTCCTTTTTGGTTCTGAAATTAATTTTTTTTCGAACAACATGAAACTTTTGTTAAACACTTAAATTTTGTTACTTATAATTCAATTAAAATCATTTTTGGATGAACACTTGCTTGAAAATGGGTCTTTTTTATTTCAAAGTTCTATTATAGTAGAATTTTTATTTTTCGTGTTGGAAATTGAACTAAAATTTTGTTTGAAAAAAAATTTAACTATTTTTTTTAAGGTTTGTTTTTTAATTTATCTGTTTTAGAAGAAATTTCATCCTTCTTGAATGGAAATGCAACTGTTGAGTTAAAAATACAACTTTATCTGCAAATTTGTCTTTTTGTTTTTAAAATTCACCTGCTTTAGCCGAAATTAGATATTTCTTACAAAAATTGCAACTGTTTGTTTGAAAATTCGACATTTTTTTGGAATGTCATGCTTTTTAGTTGAGAATTCTGCTGTTTAGTTAAAAATTGAACTATTGCGTAGAAAATTTACTTTTAATTCAAAGTTAATATACTTATTTTAGAAAAGAAAATTAAAATCTTTACTGGATGAAAATTCAGTTTTTTTCAAAAATAGTTATTTTTTTAATTAAAAATTCATCTTTTCAAGAGAAATTGCATCTTTTTTGGATGAAAATTCCACTGTTTGTTTGAAAATAAACAATTTGGTTAAAAAGTCATAGTTTTTGGTTAAAAATTCTGCTGGAATTTTTTTGGATGAAAATTTAACTTTTTTTTTAAATAAAAAATTCATTTGTTTCAAGAGAATTTTCATCTTTTTTGATAAGAATGCAACTATATTTGGTAGTGAATTCAACAATTTTATAAAGAAGTCATCCTTTTTATTTAGAAATTCGTCTTTCTTATTTAAAATCCAATTTTTTTGTATGAACTACTTTCTTGTTTAAAAATTAATATGTTCATCGTGAAAAATCAACTAATATCTTTTCTAAAAAAAATTCATCTGTTTTAGTGGAATTTGCATTTTTGTATGAAAATTCAATTTTTTGGTTAAAAAGTATTCTTATTTGCTTGAGTATTCAACAATTTCATTCGAAAGATTGGATTTAAATCATTTTGTTAAAAAATCATTTTTATGTTGAAGATGGATGTTTTGTGAAACATTTAACTATATTTGAGTAAAAAGTAAATTAAGTTTTAAAAATTAATTTTTCATTGAAGGCTTGCCTTGGGCAGAAAATGTAACTCTTTAGTAGTAAACCTCTTTTTCGCTTAAAATCAATTTTTAAACTGAAAATGGAACTTCTCCACTTTTTAAAGACTTCTCCTTTTTTGATAAAAAATTATTTTCTTAGTATGAAATTTCATTTTTGTTAGGTAAAAATGCATTAAATTCGTTTGAAAATTCAATTTTAGTATAGAAAATTGGTCTTTTGGTTTGAAGTTTCAAAAATGTAGATAAACTTCCATTTCTTTCTTGAGTAACAAATTTCTATTTGTTAAAAATTCGTCTTCTTGCTTACATTTCTTTTATCATGAATTTCGCGTAAGAACGCGCTGCTTTCTCTTATGACACGAATACGCTTTAATTTCAGAAATCTATCTATGATGAAGAAAAATGTATTCTTCTGCTTCTTTTATTACAGAGTTGAGTTCACAGTCCAAATGGTTCCCAAATGACGACCCAATTCCAGGTGGTTCCTGTTCTGGAACTTCTTCTCCTGAAAAATGTCCATCTCCTGCCGTGCCTTCTCTTCATGCCAGGTCTAGGTCTCCTGCTGCCAGGCTATCTCCACCTTCCGAGCCTCATTTTCGCACCAGGTCCAGGTCTCCTCCTGCCAAGCATCTTTCATCTCTCGGACTTGAACATATTCGCCTTATTCCCCACACCAATCCTTACCGGCAATTCGAAATTCGGAAATACACTTTTCCTGCTCATAAAGGAATTCAATTGCGTGGAAGAGCGAAAAATACCTACAAGCCCATGCCAACCAAAGAACATAATGTCTTAACAACATCCACTGGCGACATTTTTGCAATATTGGAGGGCAATACATTTCTTCGTGGAATATATACAACAGAAGGTGTAAGGGATAAAAGGGTGAAAATAAACATAAGCAGCGGTGCGGTTAAAAGTATGACTCCAGAAGAAAAAGAGGATGCTCCCTTAGGTAACCGGCACCAATTATCAAAGATATTTAGAAGAGTCAATATAAGAGACATTCCTCCACATCATTAATTTAATTTAAAACATAAAATGTCAAACTCTAATACACTGTTGTTTGTGATCGAAAGTAGGACCCAAATGCTGCAAGTAATGTGACTTGAAATTGGTATTCTAATTTAAAAGTTAATCATTTTGAGAAATTCAAAGGTTTAGTAAACCTTATTTTAAGAATATTAAATTCAAAGTTTCAATGTAATTATCCAAGTGCGATGTGTTTTGTGAATTGGAGTAACTCAACCTGTTTGAAATTTCCTACCAAGAAAAATCTAAAAAAAAAATTCCCATAAAATCGGATTAAATCACTTTATGTGCCCCGATCTGCTAGTTGGTAGAATTAAGCAGTGTTTAAGAACCTTGTTTTCCAAATTTCCCGATTTTTCTTTCAAAAATTTTTCATTTTACTTTATCATTGACATTCAAATACTAACATTTTAATCTTGTTGTAATTTTAACACAGGATCTTTTATAAGCAGAGTAAAACAGTATTTCAGATACAAATAAAAAATCTTCAACAAAATAATTGAATTTTTAACATAATAGTTGCAATTGCAACCTAAACAGATAATTTCCCAAGAAAAGAGTATCATAGGTTATATTTAAATTTCAAAAAAATATGTATTTAAAAAAAAGAATTTGAAACTAAAATACGAACCTTTTCAGTTAAAATATAGCTTTAAACAAAAAGGAGGATTTTCCTCTATAAAGATGAATTTTCAACCAAAGAGATAAGCATGTTTTACAATTTAGTTTAACTCTTGCCCACGTAATTTAATTTTCAATTAAAAAAGAACAATTTTTTACCAGATAGTTAAACTTTCAAACTAAAGAGGTGAATTTTCAACTAAAAATATGAATCTTCAGCAAAAAAATGATTTTTTTAGCAATATTTTTTAACTAAAAAGTGGCATGTACATAAAAATGAAATTTCTTCTAAAACAGATACATTTTATAATGTAAAAGATGATTTTTTTTTAATTCTTTAATTTCATGTTAAGAAAGATTTCATTTTACTTTTCACCATCAAAATATGAATTTTTAAACCAGAAGTAAGTTTCGGCGGAAGAAATGGTATTTTTAGTTCAAAAAGACGAATTTTTTCAACCAAAAGGATGAATTTTCAGAAAAATAGTTTAATTTTTTACCAAATAGTTACATTTTCATTAAGAAAAATAAATATATAAATAAATATAAAAGGTAAATTAAGAAAATTAAATTTTTACGAAATATTTCATTTTCAACAAAACAGTAAAATTTTAAACAAAAAATATGACTTTTCATCAAAAGTGTGTAAAGAAAAGCAAAAAAAGTTAAAATTTCATCCAAAGAAAATTCTTATTTTCTTTGTAACAACAGAATAATAATTGTAACAAATAAGTTTATTTTATGCTACATAGTCCAATTTTTAATAAAAAAATTTGACTTTTCAGCAAGAATGTCGAATATTCAATCAAACAGTTGCATTTTTGTCCAAGAAAAATAAAAATTCAACTAAAGAGGTGAATTTTAAAATTAAAAAGACTAATTTAAAAAAAATAGTTGCATTTTCATCCAAAAAGATTTTAATTGACTTTTTAAAGCAAGAAGATGAATTTCAAACTAAAAGTAAATTTTCTATAAATAAGTTGAATTTCCAACAAAACAATTACATGATTTTCGTAAAAGAAACAATATTTATACTGAAAAAGATGAACTTTTAAATCAAAAAGACAAATGTTCAGAAAAAATAGTTTTCATCCAAAAAATATTTCAGTTCACTTATCAGCAACAGAATATAAATTTTAAACAAAAGATCAATAAGTACTTTCAAAACTCGAGAAATATTTGCAGTTTTCTGCATTGGGAATCAATAAACCCTGTGTGGCACATATCAGTTAAATAATAATATCAGCTCTTTATTGTAAAATGTATAAGTTATATGTTACATGTGTTATTTCAGTGCTTTTGAATAAATTAGTGTATAAGTCTGAAACCCCTCAGGGAAGTACCCCCAAGTGGAGGCGTAACAACCGCGCCGAATGCTGAATGGCAGCTGGGCGAGGTATCTTAAACGGTGACTTTGGGATACCGGGCGTCCTTCTAGAGTAAGCAGCATTATCCTTGCATGCGGGGCTCTACAAGCACAAGCGAAATCTTTCCCTAGCTTCTCGTGGGAACAACAATGACACCATTAAACCACCAAAAAGTTGTAAATGTGGTTCAAAACGATCGAACACGTGGAGCACCCGATAATGGGTAGGCAAACAGTACCGATCACCATAGAGTTCGGAGTACTGAAAATTATTCAGATGAAAACACGGCGACTAACCAGCAAAACGTCCATATTGTTTGGACGAGTCAATTGAAGGATGACTTTCTAAACTGCTACGATGCCCGAATTATATCTGTTAGAGGACGTTTTATCGCGCGTATGCACAATCTGTGGTTCCACTAAATGAAAACTTGTACAACCCAGAGAATTACAGGCCAATAAATTGTTTGAACACACTGTATCAGATTTTTACAGCAGTCCTAAACAGCAGGATTGTTCGAAGAATTCAGCCTGTATGGAAAGAGATGTGCGAACAACGTGGCTTGAAAAAAGGTGTAGCATGATGTCAAGAAAACCTGTTAATTGACAGGTGCGTCTGCCAAGACGCAGCAGCTCAGCAACACGTCCTGTCAATGGCCTGGATTGACTACCGGAAAGCCTTTGATTCAACCTCTCATAGATTTATCATCTGCTTGTTGGAAAGCTTGAAGGTTCATTAGCATATTGTGAAATGCATAGAGAGATTGATGGCCCTTGGAAAACTAGCTCACAGGCGAGCTTGGTATGAACTTTACATTGGAAAAATGTGCAAAATTTCATCTAAAGAAAGGAAAGATTATTGCTGTTGCTGAGAACCCTGAGCTTGTGAATATAAGTGTTATTAGACGTCTTGATACTGGAGAGACCTATACGTACCTGGGCGTGCCTCTAAGCCACATTTATGGCGCAACGTCAGTGAAGGAGTCTCTCCGAAGCAGAAAAAAGAATCTTCTTCGAAAACTTTGGTCTTCAAATTTGGCGGCGTTGAACAAAGTATCTGCGACTAATATGCTTGCCGTCCCGTTTTTACTCTACTCGTTTGGATAATTCTAGGCGAAGAACGAGGCGAAGGCCCTTGACATCGCCACATGTATAACAGCTTGTGTATCAATTCGTTTATTCTGCGATTTTACATTTCACGCTGTCAAGGCGAACGCGGACTTTTGAATCGCTAGTGTCTTCATAATCAAATTGATCGATTTACAACTTAAATCGCCCTGATATACTGTGATCACATTTTATGTCAAAAAGTTCGCAGCTATATATGCAGGGTGTCATGCACACGCTGAGTACCTAAAACACATACTAGCTGGGTGGCCCTCTACAGACATAATGCGATCCTAAGAGTAATTTATTAACATCCCTTTCGCTCTCACGATATTTACTGCGATCCTGCTGATTCCGAAGTGGTTGGTGCAAGGGCGCACAATTCTCCTGCCTAAAATAGGAAACTTAGCTGACCCGAAGAATTACAGGCCAATCACTTGTCTGAACACACTATATAAGATAATCACAGCTATCCTAAATCTGAGGATTGGTCGGGCAATTGAACCTTTGCGGCAAGAAATTTATGAACAACGATGCTCAATGAAAGGCGTAGCGGGATGTCGGGAGAACCTGCTCATCGATAGATGTGTCTGCAAAGATGCAGCATTTTACCAGCGTGACCTATCGATGGCCTAAATTGATTAGCGGAAAGCTTTCGATTGGACCTGCCATAGACTTATCATCTGTCTTTTGGAAAGCTTAAAGGTTCATCCGCAAATCGTTAGTTACATAGAGAGATTGATGCCGCTTTGGAAAGTCAGATTTACTATCTCATCTGGAAAAAATCGTGTGATAACTAACAAGATCACCTTTCAGAGAGGTTTCTTTCAGGGCGACACCATAAGCCGACTCCTCTTTTGCCTTACATTATTGCCACTATCTCTAGCACTTCGCCATTCCGACAGGTACTTTTGCGGAAAACCTGGAGATCAAAAGTACAAGGTCACTCATGTATTTTACATGGACGATCTTACGATCTATGCTAAAAACAAAGAGCGACTCCTTTGCGCTGGAGAGACTTATGCATACCTGGACGTGCCACAGAGCCGAACTCAGGATGTAGCATCCATAAAGGATACTTTCCGAAGCAGATACAAACGTCTCATCTGGCAACTTTGGTCTTCCGAATTGTCCGCAAGGAACGAAGTATCTGCAACGAACATGTTTGCGTCCTGGTAGTACACTATTCATTTGGAGTGGTTCCATGGACGAATAACGAACGCGGATCCCTTGATATCGGGAGAAGAAAGGTTATGCACATGAAAAAAAGCATGCATCTTAAGTCTTCTGTTCCGAGACTGTACATCTTATGCCATCTAGGTGGTCGCGGAATATTGAGTCTTGAATATCTTCACAACAGGATTATTCTGCGTACAGCGCATAGAGTCGTAAATGGAAGAGACCCTCTTCTTAAAATGGTCAGGAAGCACGAAGAAGTGGACAAAGGAGCGCTTCTGTACAAAGCAGCGGAGGAGCCTGTTGAAACACTCGGACTTAACTTTAGTATTAGGGGTGAGCAAAATGCATCAAATCTTATTCCACAGAAATGTGGAGGATCAGTCAATGTCATGTGAGCTATCTTTTGCTTTTCTTAAATCACCCGGATTGAAGTCTGGTACGGAGGGTTTCATTTTGGCATGCCAAGACGGTGTCATTTCCACCTTAACATACCGTCGCCAAATTTTGTGCCAAGACATTCCCGATGATAGCTTCAAGGCGTGCCATGCACACCCCGAGTATTCACCTCACATACTATCTAGTTGTCCAACTCATGCGGGAACGACCTATATCCAAAGGCACAATACGGTACTAAGAGTGCTTTATTACCATCTCTGTCACTCTTACGACATTAACCTTAATATCGCTCTTCTAAATGCTCCTAGGGAAATCGAGTCAATTGTCGAGAATGGGAAGTGCTGCATATACTGGAACTTTATATGCTCGATCATTGCTTCTGCTGCACACTCGAGGCTTGACATGGTTTTTCTTGACTTTGAGAAGCGAACCATGTTCGTTATCGAATTTTCGGCACCAGCTGACAAAAACATCATAGCTAAGAAGAATGAAAAGAAAGAGAGGTATAGATACCTTATAAGGGAGTTACAACGATTGTACCCGGAATATTCTGTTAAACTAATCGTCCTTCTCATCGGCGCTCTTGGAGGTGCCAAGTTTTCACTGGTTAATAGCCTGAAAAGCATCCCTGCATGTCAACAATATGCTTAAACACTTGCACGAAAAATGCAGAAGGCAGTAGCCCTTGGGTCGGTCAGTGTTCTTATGATGCACGAAACTTTTTCCGGATCGTCGTATTGATTATGTTACAGACTGCAGCCTCCCATCTCACGGTCGTGAGACGTGGTTGTGGCTGAAATTTTACCGCGATTTCGCTGGAAGCGGGTGTAATGTTTCAGATTAGCACCCGCTCCCGGCGAAATCCTGCGGTTGTCCTTACGATAAATTCTTTATTATACATAAATATATGCAAATTAAGATTCATTTTTGATTTTGTTTACGGTATAATTATTAAAACAAGTTACAAAAAAATTAATTAAAAATTTGCAGGCAATATTTAAGACTTATTTTTATTCTCCAGAAATCTTTCATAACTCCGCAGTTTGTTTGGAATTTCTGAAAATCATTTCCAGATTTATATTCTTTGTTAATCTTTTCGAAACTTCTAAAACTCGTCAGCATCTTTTCAAATAAGTTTCATTTTTTCTATACTTCTGTGAAATCACGCAAAATTATCTTACAAAATTCAAAATTTATAGTAGACATTTTAAAATCTTTAAAGCTAAATATTTATCTTTTAAAATAAAACCGTATTCATTTGAAGACGAATTTCCCGGATATCTAATTTTTTAAGCGCTTTCAGCCATTTTTTATCTGTGCCGACCTTGTATATGCTTTAAAAATTAAATATATCAAAAAGGGAATTATTTCCTAACACTGAACAAATATTTTTTATTTTATAAGAGCAATGTTTTACAAAACAATTTTTTATGCGACTATAACCGATTACCTAAACTTGAACTATAACAGTTTTTATAGTAAAATATTTAAACATAAGGTTTTTTCATACACTGCCCTGCAAAAGTTTGGACTCACTTAGAAAAATAGTTTTTTTTTGTATTTATCGCTTTAATTATACAGGAGCTAAAAAATGTCTTTTAAAAAGGTTGATTGTTTTTGAAATGCTGTTTAAAATATGCCCAGGGTGAATCCAATTTGTCTAGTTTTTAAGTAGATATTGCAAAATAGTGTAAATTTCAATGTTTTTTTAAATCTTCAATAACTTCCGAAATAGTCCAAGTCTTTCAATGTTTTTGGGTTTATTTTGAAGCTTTTTTCCACCCTATCACAAGAGCTTACGAGAATGAATCGTAGAACATTTCTTTTTGAATTGCAAGAACTTGAGGTTGTAATAAAAAGGTTTTAATTCCTTATTAGGCGGCGAAAATAATGTGACTCCAATCCCTTTTAAAGACAATCTGAACTGCCAGACTTAACGTCTAATAAATTAAAAACACAATATTCGTTTGAAGCATTAGAACATGCTCCCAAAACATGACATTTGCAAACTCTAGTAGGATTGTATAAAAGAATACACATCTTTATCGTTAAATGTTCGCTATGTTTAAATATAATCAATTAGAAAAATAGAAAATCATGATAAAAAAATTGAACGAATTATTTTTTACCAGAACCATCTGTGTGGAAAATAATCCTGATGTCGTAGAATGACTGATGCGATGTTTTAAAATGCTTTTACCTAATTATTATTTGATAAATCGCAAACAAAATTTGCGAAGTGTGCTAATTTAAAATTGATTGAAGTTTTTCTATTTCTTGGTTGCGTTTATGGTATCCAAAAGTATTCAGAAAAATATTGTCGGCGCTAGGTACAGAAGGAGATACAATTTAATAGATAACTGCTACTGCTTTGGAGATTTAAAATGGGATGACAAAAAAGGGATCCAGAAGTATTCAATATTTCTGATGTTACCACTAGATGCCTAAAGTTTTTCAATACTTTTTAATGCAAGCCTTCTTACCGGGTAACTACACCAGAAATTTGGAGCAAACGATATGTCCTATAAATTGATAACATCGTGCTTTAAATTCTAAAGTGTGATGCTATGGTTGCAATCGTAAAAAGCTTAACTGATAGCACACTACTATAATCTATTACCAAAAATTTTGTATTCGGAGAACGAAAATATGAATTCAAATGTAAAATACAATTAGTTTGCAGAAGTTATATTTGACGATTTTACACCTTTCTGAATCCTCTGACAAACATTCCTTCATTTCTAGCATTTTTATTGAGCTTCATATAATCGTCAATCTTTTAATCTGTATTACTGTATTTTGTATTCAATAACTCGAATTATATCTCCCAAACCAAATTTTATTGGACTATTAACATAAACTATTAAATGAATAATGCGGAATTCAAAAAGATGATAAAAGAATATTCAAGTGCTGATAAAATTGTTAAATCACTTGTCTTTAGACTCACACTAATGAATGTTTTGTCGTATGTACATACACAAACATCGATGATTGAAAAACTTCGTTTTGACCAAACTTGATTCTCATTGCTTTTGTTTTGTATTCTTATCGTTCGAGTGATAAGATTTTAATAATGGGGTATCTCTCATCCTAAATTTTCGAGAGGATTAGCCTATTCCTTTTTTCAAATTCCACTACATTTTTGGAATGACTTGAGACAGCCTTTAAATAAATATCTAGAAGCATATTTTCTTATTAAAAAAAAGCCGCTACAACTTTGACCTATAAAACTTTTACAAATTTGGCTTTTAACGCCAAAAATCATTAACAAATAATTTCGAAACA
This sequence comes from Belonocnema kinseyi, assembly GCF_010883055.1. Taxonomy (NCBI): domain Eukaryota; kingdom Metazoa; phylum Arthropoda; class Insecta; order Hymenoptera; family Cynipidae; genus Belonocnema; species Belonocnema kinseyi. Next base: position 6,123,410 of record NC_046664.1, on the reverse strand, counting down.
AAAAAGGTATTTATTGATTTAGTTCCAGAAATTGGATATAAGAGAATAACAACAATTTTTTCAGAATTAATTTTGGCATATTTCACAGTTTTTTCATTGAAAATACATTTTTTTTCTTTTTTAAAAATAACATCAGAATTAATATTCAAATGCTTTGAAAGAATAATTAAAAATGAATTTTTCCCGAGACCTGCTTTCCCGCAAGAAAATTTAGCTTCCTTAATATAAATTGAAATTAAAAAATGAAAAGTCATCAGCTCATTTTTTAAGCTCAAGTTTTTTAAATAAAGAAACATAAGCGATGATTTTCATGTTACTAATCGAAAAATTAATATGAATTCTTTAAATTTCAATTCTGTCAGACTTCAAAGTTGAACAACTTGACTAATGTTTTAATGAAGAAAGAAAATGCTCTTGTTTCGTTTTCGTATTAAAAGTTCAAATGACTTGTTTGCGAATCGTAAATTAAAACTGAAAATGCTTTTCTGGTTTCTTTAGCAGATTTTAGGTAATTTTAACATGTTCCTGACATAATATAAATGATGTTCCTACGGATAACCCCTTAGGATCTAAAATATAACATTACCCGTTCCATAATTTTTGTAAAAGGATAGGGTAAAATATTTGAAAATTTACTCATGAATTGTCCCTCGAAAAATAATTCGGAGATATTTTTTGTCTAAATTAGAGACACTTATAAGTTATCAGTAATCATTAATATTGATTGTAAACATATAATAATTCCTAGAAAGCTGTTTATAAACTGTTTTCGCGTCTTCCGATTTAAAATTTTCGGTTTTTACAAACAGGTTAAGATCTTTGAGTTGTAAAATTAATTGATAAGAATAATCAAGATGTGCAATTAAAAATATGTTAGACAGCAATTGCCACCGATAGGATTAACCTTTTGAATGAAATGTTTTGCTTGTAATTGAACTAATGTTTCCACTACATGTATCTTTTTTGCACCAACTACTAAGGTTGCAAAGAAGAATTATATTGATATACTTTCGCATGAAAAGAAATTTGGAATCCTCTGATCTAGCTTCTGATGATTTGGCAGTCAAAATATAACTTAAGTTCGAAGTAAATAAATCGAATGATGAAAGGATTGAAGTTCCAATTCAGAGGAATATATCGACTCACAAGTATTTCTGTATTTGTTCTGCCACAAAAAATATTACCATCATTCCAGTAAAAGCTTGTTCGCAATTTTTCATTCAAACGAGAATCAATGTAACAGCAGGTAATCGGTCTTTACATTGTCATTTAATTAAAAATCGTTTCTATGAGGAAAACCTTAACCTCTTAAAGGTACATTCTAATTCGTCAGATCTCACCGCTTCGGAATTGATGAAAATAATGTGGAATCTCTCCATTCAATCTGATTTTATACTTTATGATAAAATTAGAGATTACAGTTCTTCCGAAAAACAGCTTCTTGTCTATACAAGCTTAACATGGAAGAATATTATAAATTAAGAAACATTTTGTCTTCAATGAGAAGCACGTCGTGTTCCTTTTTATTTTTCGCTAAGGTAATTCAAATAAAAGTATGGCTTCCATTTTTCAACTGTAATACAAACAGATTGTTTCTGAATATTCAATAGCAGTAATCAAATGACTTGAAGACCTGTTGCCTTATCGCTTCGGAATAACAGCTTCCATCAGAAATGACCTCATAAAAGACCACTCATCTGAAATTTCGAAAACTCTGTTTGAGGCTCATGAACATTTATTTTTAATAAATCCAATTCAGGTCAGAAGACAGTTCCACTTTGTAAGCCTTTTACAATTTGCACAAGTGACTGGTACGTAGGTAATATCTTTGTTCTATATCCTGCGAATCTAAATGATGCTGAGATTTTAAGAACTATTTTATAGGATCCGAACGGTTTGTGCAAGTTGTTAAACGAAAACGAAGATGTGGTTCTTGATTGCGGCTTTCGAGATGTGATAACTGAGTTAGAGCTAAAAAAAATCGACGTTAGACTGTATGTGAATGTGCCAACGGAAGTCGTACTGTTGGCTGCTGTTCACATATAGCAGAAATAGTATACTATCTGGCCCATGCAAGTTACCTACGAGGGTAGTTCAATAAGTCCTTAGAATGACCAACAGATGGCCCGCTAATCGCTCCAAATCATCTGTTTTTAGTCAGCACCACTCCCGACTAGATATATGGTGCACTCACAGTCCACATCTTCTGAGTTTACGTGTTTTTATAACCAATTGAAAAAAAAAATTGTTCGTTAAG
>NC_046664.1:6110131-6121053 GCF_010883055.1 Belonocnema kinseyi | reverse complement strand
AACTTCCGAAAACGCACTTTTCTGAAGGATTAAAAAAACTTGAAAAGCGATTGACCAAGTGTATAGAGCTCCAAGGAGATTATTTTGAAAAATAAAAAAAAAATTACCCAAAAAAAATTGTTTTTATACTTCATTCTAAGGACTTATTGAACTACCCTCGTATCTAAGATTGTGAAGCCAGCTGAAATTGTTAACAAAATGTTTCAGCAGGAAAGTATTTCGCCTCTAATTGAGGACGATAGTGATGAAGATTGAGTAGGTCTAACAAAACCCCGCTTCGTGAGAGGCGATGGGACTCACAATAATTAAAAAACGCGGTTCGTGAGAGGCGAGGAAACTTACGATAATCAAGCATTCTGGTTGGTGAAAGGCAAGGGGACTCACAATAATCAAGCAGCCAGGTTCGTGAGGGGCAATTAGGCTCACGATAATCAAGCGCACTGCTTCGTAAGAGGCGAGGGGACTCACGGTTATCAAGCACAAAGGTTCGTTGTTCATTAGTAATTATTTGTATGAAAAATATGACGAAACTTGAAAAAAATTAACAATAATAAGTAATAATATAGTTTTTTTTTTTTTTGTCAGGTTTCGATTAGACCCTGGAGCATGAGTTCAATTTTTCGAACATAATTTGAAACTTTGGTGGGGGGGGGGGGGTTCACTTACCCTGTAGATCGAAAAGTGTTTTTGATCTCCTTAGTGCGCATGTTTTACAGTATTTGAACCCATTGATTCAGCGTGCCGCAGATCCTATAACATTCGAAAAAGGTTAACAATATTTATATATCTTATATTTTAAGAAACATATTTTTTTCTATGTTCCACGCCTACGTTTATTGCAACTCCTTCCAAATGTAAACATCTCGTCTAATGCAACTCGAAAGGGGACCGCATCACACCACGTATCCGGAAAGTGGTCTCACAATACATTCCCGCTTCCGCGCTGTCATTGGCTGTCCGTAACATGTGACCATCAGTGTTATGAGTTGGGAAAGTTCCGATAGACAAGTATCTTGGATTGAAATAAATGAGGTTTGCAATAAACGAGTGTTGCAATAAACGAGGTTTGACTGTGGTTAAAATACTATCAGACGCCGGAACCCTGTAGTTTTTTATCATCTAGGACCATTGCGAAAGTGGTTTATTACACCTCCAGAATGGCAGATCAATTAAATTTAATATATACGTATATGTATATGCGTGCACATGTACATATATGTATAAAATTCGGTAGTATTTTTGGGCGCTAGGCAGGCCCCTGAAATCGTCTTAAATATCAACAAAGAAATTAAATTAGCCCGGCAAAATAAGGAGGAAATTAAACCTGTTAGCAACTTGAAAAAAAGGGGGGAAAACACAAGGAGAGGATGAGGACAGGTATCTCCAGGGGTGGGGTCTTGAAATCACAACGGCCAATTTTACTATTTAGAAAGAAGGTACGATATTTAATTTACCAACAAAGACAAGGAACCTAAATCACGTGGTCGGACATGTTCACAAGAAGCTCTACCGGGGAGTTAAGACCACGTGGCCGGACATAATCCGCGTAAACTAAGACGACCCCCCTCCAGCCCAACACACTGACTCGACTTCCGTAACATTAAATTTATTTTACGTTTTTTTTTCTATTCAATGATTAAAAGCACTGGAGAGGTCAAGTTTGGCAATGGTTGCTGATTAAGCCCAGGACACGCCCAGCATGGTTGCCTTATAACCCACCCATTGCCAGATTTGCCGAACAATAAAAAGAACTGGTTAACTTAGACATCTCCGTAGTCTTAGACGCAGTGACGTAATCGTTAATAATAATAGTGTCCGCCGCTCGCTTCCTGGACGTCTTAGTATCTCGGGATTGCTCCTAATTCGTTCCGAAAATCCTTATGTCTCGCTTCCAGAGACCATGACAGGGTAAATTTCATTGACCTGTCACTTTTAAAAGGGGATTCAATTTCATGATTCGCGAATAACATTACCAGGGCCAAGAACGGAAGTCTCGACCACAGGATACTCATAAAAAAAAATTGTGAATGGTTTATTTATACCTTCCGAACGTTTGTTGCATGGCTTATCCACCGCCATCAAATCTCCGAGAACGATAACAACGCCACGGACTTAAGGGATGAGCTGTCACTACCAAGGGAGTGTCGAATTAACTAACGACCAGGGTGAGTTACTTATCACCAACCACATTTCCGCCATCTTGTGCCTCTAGTTTCCGATCTCAGCACGAGAATGTGGGCCTCAACTTCTCATCAAGGGAGCGTTTTCACTCGGCAAAGAACTCACAGTTTTCCCTTTCCATCTTGACGCCGAGGTTTGACGTCACCGCCACAACTGCCACTCCATGGTATGGCCACTTAGAACCAATCCAGTAACTATATCACTGCAGTTACCGATTATGGTCAGAGCCCAGTTTGGGCTAATCAAAACTCTCGCAGTACGTCGCCATCTTGGCAACACTGTAAACATCATACCAGGGAGTTGTCACACCACCTAACGCTACCCTGATCCTTCTATGTCACATTGATCACATTGGCACGGGCAATGGGGAAGATTTACAACCAATGGTCTGAAACTTAGCAAGTGGGGTCTCATCGATCTTCGGATGGAAAATCGTTTGGACGTCAACATCGAGACTCGACTATGCAACGAGCAACCACCGAAAGGTTATAATATGTAAAATCGGTAACTCTGTTTACGCGGTAAGTTTAAGGAACTTGTGAAAATGCGCATGCGTGCCCTCTGTGGTCGAAACTATTTAATAGGCTATTTATACTTCTATATTAGAGCGACTGATCCACGTGGATTATGAATGTATGATAATGGAACCTGGTAATAAGTTTGAACTCAATTTTCTATTTCAGTTAAAGATTTTTTTTTTAATTTTCCCGCTCGAAAATTAGAGTGACGGTGAATTAACAGAGTTTCGGATATTTTTCATTGTAGTTTCACGAAAATTCATAATCCACATTCAGGCCAGGATTGTGCTAGTTTTTTTTTTTTTGAAACTGGAGAAACTCACTTACTACTACTAGTTATTGTGGATTGTACTGTTATTTAACAATTTCTTTAGAAAATAATTGTGGGATTGACTCTTAGATGGTAAGGATCAGTAGTTCCGAGTTTCTCCGGTAGTGCGTTGCGGCTTGAGGTTTTGTGAACGCGCCCTGACGCGAGAAATCCGTTGAGTTGACGGTCTAGGCGAATTGTACAGGATCTGTCACTTTCACTTTTGCATTCTCCGTCTTGGTATCTGGAAGCGAGACATAGGGATTTTTGGAACGAATTAGGAGCAATCCCGAGATACTAAGACGTCCAGGAAGCGAGCGGCGGACACTATTATTATTAACGATTACGTCACTGCGTTTAAGACTACAGAGATGTCTAAGGTAACCAGTTCTTTTTATTGTTCGGCATGTCTGGCAATGGCTGGGTTATAAGGCAACCATGCTGGGCGAGTCCTGGGCATAATCAGCAACCATTGCCAAACTTGACCTCTCCAGTGCCTTTAATTGTTGAATAGAAAAAAAACGTAAAATAAATTTAATGTTACGGAAGTCGAGTCAGTGTGTGATTTAGGTTCCTTGTCTTTGTTGGTAAATTAAATATCGTTCCTTCTTTCTAAATAGTAAAATTGGCCGTTGTGATTTTAAGACCCCACCCCTGGAGATACCCATCCTCATCCTCTCCTTATGTTTTTTCCCCTTTTTTTCAAGTTGCTAACAGGTTTAATTTCCTCCTTATTTTGCTGGGATAATTTAATTTCTTTGGTGATATTTACGACGATTTCAGGGGCCTGGCTGGCGCTCAAAAATACTACCGAATTATATATGTATATGTACATGTGCACGCATATACATATGCGTATATATTATATTTAATTGATCTGCCATTGTCGAGGTGTAACAAACCACTTTCGCCACATGAACCCGAAGAGAAACTGCGTTACACTATTTATGCATGCTCAACGTTATCTGCGTCCTAGTCTAATCCCTGTATTATCTACGAATTATGCGACCCTTGCCATATTAACATAAGTTGCCATTTATGGCGAGATGTTAACTTTATTGTATCTCGTAATCTTGTCAGAACTACCCGTATGATGATCGTAATCGAAATATCGACTATAACTCTCTTTCTCAGAACAAGTATCGATAACACGCGACGACTCTCTCGACGTGTGCAATACTATCGATCAGTATCGATGTCATTCCACAATCTGTGGAAATATAAGTCAGAACTATCGATCAAGTTAACTCTTCAAATAGCAGAAAATAATTAACGTCATTTTTGGCGTTACATATTACATCCTTAAAACAGAGTAGAAAGTTAATTGTAAAGTTAACACAACACAATACAATGTGATACAATATCATATGAATGATTGGAATATGATACAGTATAATACAATATGGTACAATATGGTACAACATGATAATGTATGTATGCAATACGATACAATATGGTATAAAATCATATATAGGATACAATATGATGCAATCCCATATACTGAACCATACGAGTATCTTATATGATGGAATATAATCCAGTTGCATACAATATGGTGCAATATGGTACAATATCATAGAATATGACAAACACTAATAAATAAATAAAATCACTTTTTTTCTAAAAGCGGAAATAAAATAATTTTCCTCCTTGGACAAAAAGAAAAAAGAAAGAAAAATGAGAATTTTTATACAGATGTTTTTTTCTTGGGATTTGATAGTAATGATAAAAAAATACGAAAGAAATAAAAAAGAGGAGATTATTTTTTTTTTCAGGCAGAAAAATTCTTTTCTTTTTTAGAAGAAAAAGGGTGTTTCTTTTTTTATTTTATTTTTTTTCAAATTTTAAGGGGAAAAGTTTATGGTTGTTGTCCAGATTGGGTGGTTGGATTCTTCGTTTTATTTTAAGGAATTCTGCACATTAATTTGATTGTTGGACGCTAAAAAGGATTTTAAGTTGGATTTTAATCTCATTTAAATTTCTTTTAATATTATACTATACAATATAATGTAATGAGATACATCTGGTACTATTTTTCAAATGATAAAATTAGCCAAAATTGTAACTTATCCCTGTTAACAAGCAAAACCTTTTTAACGCCTATGAAGCGGGGCTACAGCTCAAATTTTTACCCACAAGGGAGTGAAAAGTGATTACCGTTGAAGGACTTGAACCTATTTTTTGAAAATATCTAAAAAATTAGGGTTTTCATACTGAATGTTATTGAAAAACTTAAGTATTTACGAATTTGCTGCTAATTTACGAAAGTAACTTTGCTTTCACAGTCGTTATAAAAAAAGTAATTAGTTATTTCTCATCACTGATAAACCTATACAAATTTTCCAGAAAAAACATTTTCTCGGAGGAAAAAAACGGAAATTTTTTTAAATTGTGTCCGAAAAACGATAGCTTGAGTACTGAAGAAAGATTTGTAGCCTCAGACACAATAACACATTTACTTTTTATTATTAATTGTTAATAGCAGTTGTAACATTTTAAGGAAACTTCGGTTTACAAAATATCTTACAGCTTATTTTAAAATTCTTTAGAATTAAATGAATGTTATGAGTATTTTGTACTAATCAATTCACTTTAAAATTCAATATGATTGGGCGTAAGGATCCTACTGAAGTTTTCCTGACTTCATCTTTAGTAAATAGGGTAATCACGCGGCTTACCATGTTTATTTTTACCCGTATTGTTTTTTTAATCTGCGCATAATACGTATATACTCCAGCAAGAATATTACTACTCTCCAATATTGTAAGAACGTCACCATTGAATGTTGATAAAACGACACTCTCTTGGGTGGATATAGGCCTAAACTGTCTTTTTCCTCCAAGTAATTTAATTCGTTTTTCCGCAGGAAAATTGTATCTCCGAAGTTCAAATTGCTGATTCGGATTCTTATTAGGAGTAATTTGAATAAATTAAAGTTGGCTAATTTCAAAATAACGTCCGTCAGAAGCTGCAATTAGCCTGATATGTAGATGAATGCACCTGTCATTGACAGGAGGAGACATACGGACTAAAGATGCCATGCTTGCGGTTCGCTAACCAACATTGGAAATGGGTTTCGAACAAATACGAACAACAGTTTTCTGAGACCAAGTACAAACTATACTCTTTTGACATTTATTACTTTTTCTTTGTTAATTTAAGATGCACGACCCTTTCTCCTTTCAAACTTAACAGAGAAGACAAGAAAGACTAGAACATACCTTTTACTAGTAGTTCACCCTTTTCTGCCTTCACCGTCCGTATATCTAAAAGTTTCACTGCCACACCTTCGTCCGTTGGTCCATCGGTCACTTAAATTTTTTTCTTTCTTTTTCTTAGCCGTTTTCGTGTCTCAAAAATTTTCTTAAAGTGTTAGCTGGATCCTTCATACTCCCGATTCCGTTTACTATCCTTGATAGTAAGCGTTAATTTCTGTGACCTTTACACTGAGGTAAAACGGTCGGATACAAAGAGAAGAAACACTTGATACATGAGGCCAAAACACGGAAGGGAAAGGGAAAGGGAAAAGCATTGAAGTACTTTTCCTTCGAAGTTCTTGTCGAGGCGAAGAAAAATGAGGGACTAAAATTACTTGGTGGCACTCATCGTGGCTCGATACTTTGTATTGCCCATAAAATTGGGGTATTTTGGTTAACTAAGGGATTCTCATATTTGATGGACGGAAAGACCACAGGAACAGAAAACTGATGACTTCGGAATTTGGTGACTACGAATTTTTTCAGCCTCGATCCTTGTTACTAACTGCAGTGGCAGGAAATTACCTTTTAAAAATTTATGGGCGTTTTGAGAAATAATTTAAGTTCATTTTGACATATAATCAATTCAAATTTATATTTGAGTAGAATTTCAAGGATAGTCTTAGTACCAATCATTTCAAGCAAATCTAATTCGTCCTGATAAAGGGTTGAAATTAGGTTTTAACGTGGTCAAGAATGCTCAGAATGGGAGCCCAGTATGTAAGAAATTGCTCAAACTGCCAGAAACTCAAATCTTCTCAGCAGACCCCGGCCGACGAAATGCACGCTACCAACATCGATCAGCCATGGGAACTGATAGCCGTTTACCTAGTGGCCCGTTGCGAAGGTCAAATTCCGGACATAACTTCTCTTAGTAATGCAGGACAATTGCACTAAATGGGTCGAACCATCACCCCTTCGAAAAGACGACGGAAAAACAGTAGCGAATGCCATAAAGAACCAAGTTTACCTTCGTCACGGTTTCCATTGGGTAGACATTTTTTATATCTCCAGTAGAAGCTGGTCTTCTATATATTTTCTCATTGACCACTGGCTGTCCTAAGATAAAACTTCCAGAACTTGTGGAACACATACATGCCAATATCATTCATCCAAATCCCATTCTATGTAGAAAATCCTTGTTATCATATGACATGGACTTTACCGCGGCTAAAAAATGCTGCCATTAGCTACTTAACAAAAAAATGCACAGAGACTTTCAGAGAAATGTAGAAAGTTGTCCTTGGCGAAGAAGAACAATTTTTCTTATCTCGGATCATCTGGTCTTATTTCAGGTACAGAGGGTTACATTAATTCGTGCCAAAAGGTTGTCATTTCCACCTTCGTATACCGTAACCGCATTTAATGTGATGAAGTGTTCAGCGATAGGTGCAGTGCATGTCATGCACCCTAAGATTGCTCACTCTTTGTCGCTCTCAGGGTGCTGGCCGCGACTCCGTGGTGCCGGACGCTTCGAGAGAAATAGTCCGATAGAGATTAAGCCAATTACCCGGAATTTAATTGAAAAATGGAGCAAAATGGAAGATTCTCTTCTTTTGACGAAAATTCCTTAATAATTTATTCATCAACTTTAATAATTTATTGGATCATTTTGCAATTAGTGAAGATGACTGTTTTTATCTGTTAATATTACAGTATCATGAACAATCTCTAGATTCTTGTTCATGATCTTAAGTATATTATACTACATCAAAATATTTGCTTCCATCGTTTATTATATTACTCAGACAAATAACATCGCTCAACTAACATACTTTCAAGAAAAATTCATACATCTTTTCATTCAATTTTTTAACAAATTTTTATTATTTATATTGTTTTAATGAAACTGCACAAGCGTTAAACGAATTTCTTTAAAATAATCTGATTTTTAAATCTAAGCGATCTTCCTTCTCGCAAAGATATCTTCTTTTGACAACTGAGCTTTGCTTTCCTGAGCTCAAGTGAAATCGAGATATCAAGCTTCAATCAGAGATATCACTTCATCGACTAAAGAACAAAGTAAACTTTAAATGTATTCTACAATGACTGACTGTCAAATGAAAATGCGTCTCAATTTAAGCCAGGAGTCAAAGAGAACAAAGATATAATGTCACAATATTTACATCATCTACTCAACTTCCTCAACTACGGACCCGAGGTAGTAAATTAAACGAGCAGTTTCAGATGCCAACGGCAATGTAAGAGGGATGCTTCTATATTGCCTCGACTTAAAGCCTAAGCAGTACAAGGCTTCGGTCCTCGTCTAGAAAAGAGAACAAAAGTTCGAGAGAGATAGATGTATAAAGCGAGAGTAAAAATCTCAGAAAGAATTTATAATGTATTGAAACTATTTAGTCATCAAGGAAACTCAAAACCCTTGCTTTTATCATCAGCTCCTGTTCTGCTTATAGTAAAATGTACGGCATTAGCATGATTCTTTTTAGGGTATGCTAGGCCTTCCACTAGTTTACTAGACGGAACATTGTTTCACTCTTTAGTAGAAATGCCTTAAAAAGTTGAACCTCAAATACAATGTTATATAAATCTTCTAAAGAAGAATATGAAAAGTCGCAAAACAGTATTCTTTTGAAACATGTATTTACTTAAAAGTTAGATGGTTCTGTCGCAGAACACGGATCGTTTTTACAGAAAATGTTAGAAGAGCTAAAATAAATCTTCAAACGTTTATAAATTTCTCATCCACGAGAGATTTCTGAAACAGGTTTGACACATAACTCCTACAGCCACCCTCAAAGTTTGCTGCAGTAATTCTTGCGTTAGGCCCTCTATTTTTTAACTGTTCTGTTTCGGCAGCGCGTGTCATTTTATGAATCGCGCTGCGTTTACTCCTCCTGCTATTCGAGTTTTAGACCTATGAAGAAGATTCAGCATATATACTTTACGATTTTTCCTGTGAGACGCAAAATTTCGTAATATTTACGAAGGACTAATCGTTTTTCCTACTGCCAGGCTACTAGATACACACACACACATTTAAATGTCCAAAAGGAGGAGTTCCAAATTTTCTGGAACTATGATCCTGACTGACTAGAATGTCACTATCAATCTGGACGAAAAGGTGCAGAGGTACGAAAGTCTAAAAAGGGTGCTCCTGCGATAATACCGAAACGTCCTAAAAACACACGGAATTTTAGCCTTAAGGTGCGTAATCTGGTTACAGATACAATAGAATACGTTCACAACAATTTATAAGCATGCGGGGCTGTACAAAAATGTTTGAAACCTTTTCCTAGCTGTTCGCGAAAACAACATACATAATAAGAGCATTATCTCTGTTCAAAAAAGCTGCACGGCACGAATCCGCACTCTGCGGTGCTAGAAACACTCAGAGCTTCAGCGCGTTTTGCAGCGGTCTGCTGCCAACATCATGCTTCCTACATCTCGCAAACTGAGTATAAACGCAGAGCGCTTCCCCAACCACTGCATGAACTAGCCTGATTCGAAGAGAAAGCTAGTTTAGGACCAACCGCGGACCACCAACCGAAAACTACCTGCGTCAGGATATCTCAGAGGAGTCCGACCTATGGACCATCAATTGTTCAGATTATGTTGCGGCAAGAGCTTTGGCTAATGCAAAACGAAGACGACAACCCACGATGGATCAAAAGACCAAAATACGATTGCATTAACTGAACAAGACAGAATTCCTTCCGTGTTTTCTCGTACGATTGACTGCATAACATCTGGTCGATTGATCACGGAGAAGATCCGAAAGTTCGCCCACAAACTGAAGATCTACCATTACACACCAAACAAATTAAATCTGCTCGCAATCAAGCATCACATTTAAAAAAAATACGAGTGTTACCTGATGCAAGGAGGAATTTGAGGGATAAGTCAGGAAGAATCAAAAGGTCCTCGCAATTGCATCGCCCTCTTCCAGCGGTCTCACTGTTTTCTTCCAAAATGCTCCGAAGCCCGACGAGGCCGAAACTTTTTGGTGTGATATATACAAGATCCCAAAAATACTGGAACTATTAGAAAACACTACAAATAGCATCCAGTTCAAGGAACTTTGTAAGAATCTCGTAACACCTAAAGAGGGATGTCGATCAATCACTAATAAAGAGGTCCAGAAAGCACTTAGGAGCACGAAGAATTTTTTCGCGGTAGTCCCAGATGAAATGAAGGACTCTTTTGAAAGAAGTTTACTTCTACACACCAACATGTGGTTCGCATGGTTACCTCATATTTAAAGTCGAAAATGTGTACTTCGCCGTAATTGGTGTTAGAACGAAAATACTATTTCAACGCCTGAGTAGAATAAGGTGTTCGTCCCGCATCTGCTTGCAAAAGGTGATGATTTGCAGTTTGTTCCAAAAAGGCGTTCGTTCCGAATCTGCTCGAGGAAGGTGTTGGTTCGAAGTTCGTTTAAAGAAGGAAGATGCTCGTTCCAAACTTACTCGAGAAAGGTGTTGGTCCCAAGTTCGTTTGAAGAAGGTGTTGGTTCCGAATCTGCTTGGAAAAGATGTTGTTTCCAAACTTGTCCGAAAAAGGAGTTCGTTCGCCAAAGTATTTCATTCTTAAAATTTCGGGGTGGTACCACTGACGCAGGGAATCGAAGTTTTCTAAAAAAAATATTGCTTGTTTCATTTCAGCTTTTAATTCATACTATAATAATTATTTATATAT
>NC_046664.1:6103961-6110031 GCF_010883055.1 Belonocnema kinseyi | reverse complement strand
TATTTTATAATGGAATTATTTTAATAATTTCATTATAAAATAAGTGCTATTCTAGAGGAAAAACCCTGCTTGAACGTATCAATCGCAAATCCTTCTTCTTTTCCGAATCCAATTGAATTTTCTTTCGACAGTTTTTTAGCAGGTACTTCTTCTCGTCGTATTATCTTAGTTTTATATAATTATGCAAAATAATATGAATTAAAAGCTAAAATAAAAGAAAAATACTTATTTTAGAAAACTTCGATCCCTTGAGTCAGTGGTACCACTACAAAATTTTAAGAATGAAATACTTCCGCGAACGAACGCCTTTTTCGAACAAGTTCGGAACCAAAATCTTTTTGAAACAGATTCTGAACCAACACCTTCTTTAAACGAACTTGGAACCAACACCTTTCTCGAGCAGGTTCGGAACGAGCACCTTCTTCAAACGAACTTTGAACCAACACGTTTTGGAAGGAGATTCAGGACGAACAACTTATTCTACTTTGGCATTGATTTGTGATCGAATCTCTGAATCCGACCGACTACAACTTCACTCTCAAAAAGAACAAGAAAGAGGAGACTTATCAAGATATTGAAAGGTAGCTGCAGTGACAGTTCCTAAAATTTTCAGTTAGAATAATTGTACTTATGATTAGTGCTTCCAAAAGTGCAAAGCTATCGCTAATTTGTAACATCCAGGTCTTACCCGCGAGCCTAAACCATGCGAAGGCACTTGCGGGATGGGTGCCGAATATTTTCCATTTGCATAGATGGCAGTTGCTCCCAGTGGAACCCTGTGGTGGATGTTCAACTATTTTTTAATTATATATAATTAAAAAAGGGTTTAACTAACCACTACAGACACACACTGAGAGCAACTTCCATCTTCAAGTGACACCAGCTCCCAGTAAAACCGCGGTAAATATTACAATCTAAATAATTTTTACAATATTTAAATCGTTTAGTCATACTTTTCACATTAAAAATTGTGAAAATATTTAACTAATATTTTAGTGCTTAGAGAATTATAACCTTATATGGCTTGGAATTTAACAAAAACTGGCTGTTTTTTTAAAATAAATTTATATTCGTTTTCCAATTTAACTTGTGCTCATTTAGTGAGTTTTTAGGATTATTTAATGAAATTTTCAGGAAATGTATTTCAAAATGTCTCTCGACCGATAGATCAAAACTAATTGAATAATGTATTTGGAAAAATTGTTGTACATTTTTTTCTGTTGCGTGGCGCTTATCGGACGTCTGTAATTTCCTGCATTTCGTATATCGACGAAATTTTAAGCGCAAAAATTTTTTTCAATGAGAAAGTTTTTAAAAACATTATAAAGAAGTTTTGTGAAAAATGTAAGCCCAATCGAATTGATATTTAAGAAATTATTAACGCCTCAACTTGATAGCAGCTAGGCGACTCGTGCGTGGGCTTCAGCGAATTTGCTGCTTATTTACAAAAGTAACTTTGTTATAACTATCGTTACGAAAAAAGGTAACTAGCTATTTCTCATCGCTGATAAACATACAGGGTTGTTTGAAAAATAAAAACCCCTATTTTTAATACCAGAATCGAAACGGACGGGAAATTTTACGTTTAGGTATGTGTTTAGATTAGGGGTTAACGTGACCTCTACAGGTAAAATAAAGGTCAAATTACGCTGTCATATGGCCTTAAAGGAATCTCGCAGAATTATTGGGAACCTTATTTTCAAAGTCATTTTGATGTAAGCTTTGTTTTTTAAATGTAAATGTTGATAATACAATTTGTTCTTGGGCTGGAATGGGCCCAAAGCGACGTCGTCCTACGCGTATATAAATTGGTTTATCAGCCGGAAGAATGTATTTCCGAAGTTCGAATCCCAGCTATTGGCAGGAGGAGACCTGGACCTGGCACGAAAAGTTGGCTCAAATGGAGAAGACCTGGCAGAAGATTGTTGTTTGTCAGAAGAAGAAGAAGGAAAAGAATGTTGTGTCAAAATTTACGAAATTTAAATTAGACCAAAATCCAAATTAAAAATCCCATTCAACGTCCAATAATCAAATTTATGCAAAATCCTGTTATATAAAACAAGAATCCAACGACCAAATTTGGACCACAACGAATAAACGAAAACAAAAAAACCCTATTGTAATCTGAAAAAAACAAACAAAAAAACAAGAAAATAAAATAAAATTTTCGAAAAAAAATAAAAAAGAGGAAAGAAAAATGAGAAGGTAGCCAACCACATCCCCTTCCTTCTCTTTTTCTTTCTTTCGTTTTTTTATTTTTATGACCATAAAATTACAATAAAATAAAAATAAAAAACATAACTGAATGAATTTGCATTACCAACGTTTCGATACTCGTACAGTACCCTTATCAAGGCAAGAAAATTTTAAATGGTAGAAATTGACAGCACCCACGAACAGGTGTTCTCTCTTTGATACCTGAGAATCGAATGAGGGCCAGTAGACGTGGGGATGTGGTTGGCTGCCTGCTCATTTTTCCTTCCTCTTTTTTATGTTTTTCCGAAAATGTTATTTTTTGTTTTGTTTTGTTTTTGGGTTTTTCAGATTACAATAGGGTTTTTTTGGTTTTCATTTATTCGTTGTGGTCCAAATTTGGTCGTTGGATTCTTGTTCTGTATAACAGGATTTTGCATCAGAATGTTGTGTGTCACGTGGAATACTGGAAATAGGTTCACCATTCGGTGAACATTCTAAAAACAAGATACAGACGTTTATAATGTTTGGAAAGTAGGGAAAAACATTATTTAGCATAATATTCAACACAACTTGAATATATTTGATAACCGCGATTAATAAGATTTAGTTTCGAAATATAATAATGATACAAAAGAAGGAAGGAGATTTTTGTTCAAGACAGATTTTATGAGAATTTCTTTTGTTTTTAAAAATACCTATATTGGGGCAAAATTTCTTTGAAGACAAATATTTGTATGCAAAGCTAGGTTCAATTTATTCTTTATTACTGCTACTGAACAATATTCTTTAAATTACAGATATATTATGGTATAATATTCACCAATATAACTAAGGATGATTATCGAGAAAAAGACCAGCGTAAAAACGATCCCTATTTTTTGCAATGAGGGGAAAAGGCGATTATTGATTTAAATAAGAATATAGTTAATAGCGTATACCTAGACTACGTAGATATGCTTCATTAGCGGTAATAAAGAATAAATGGAACCTAACTTTGCACAAAAATATTTGCCTTCAAAAAACTTTTCCCCAAAATAGGTGTTTTTTAAAACAAAAAAAATTCTCACAAAATCTTTCTTTTAGGAAAAACAACTTTCAACAACAATAAGAAAAAATCTTTAAGTCAATAATAACAGTTTTTCCATAAATGGTTTTTGTAGGTGTCAAAGCTTTTCATTAAAAACAATTTTTCTTCCCTTTAACAATGACATCAAATATAATATTGCAATTGCTGAAAGTATAATTATAAATGAATTTCTCCTGGCACCTGCTTTCCCGCAAAACAAAGTGCTTCCCTAAGTCCAATTTGAATTCTAGAATAAAAGTAAAAAATCGCATTTTTTAACTTAAAGTTTCTTAAATTAAGAAACATCAGCTTTTTCAGATCGCAAAAAAAGCAAAGAATGTTTTTTATTCTATTTAGAAATGTTGTAAATGGCTAATTTTCAAATTTTTTTCTTCGCAGTTCAATTTCAAAATGATGATAGTTAAGTATTTTTCGAGTCATACTTCGTACATTTATAAATGTGATAATATATATCTACTATTCGAGTGATGAAATAATGACAACAACAACTTAAAATTAAACAATTTTGATCGCGTGAAATAAGACTATTTCTAGACCTGAAAAATTTTAAAATGGCTAAATTATCAGATGTGCAGATAAAATTCTCAACTATAACAATGTAACAAGTTTTCGACATACAGTGCTTGAAGAATCTGAGTTTATTAGATAAGACTTATCTTTTATGGATCAGAAAATAAACAGTCCTAACATTTATTAAGACTATTAAGATTTCCAGATACGTTAAAAAATAGGCATCCATAAAAAGATTGAAACTACAAAATAATAAATTATAATAAATAAATATAATAAATTTTATTTAAAAATTTAATTAAGTATATTGATTTAAATCTATTTTTTTTCAGAGTAAAGTTGTTGGTTTTGTCTAAATTAACCTCAAAACCTTTAGAAAAGACCTGGAATTGAGCAATAAAAATTTGTATATAACATTTTATTAAATGATAACAATATTAGTTTTTTCCATTTTTGCATGCCACATAAGTTACAAAAAAATTATTCAATAATTGATTTAATTTCTGCGAATGTAAATTGCAAACCGATACAGGTTACATAAATATCATTTTTCTAAGATTATTGAAAAATTCAAAAAGATTTTTAAAGTACAATTTCTTTACAACTCTACTGTTTCCATTTTTGAAAGTAAATTTTTCTATGGCTGAAATCGTTACGACGATTTTTTGTAAACAAATAATTATTTTTTTAAAGATTATTTAGTTATTTAAAAAAATGGAAACAGTAGAGTTGTACAGACTGTTTCCCCGGAAAAAATAAGCAGAATTTCACAATTTTTTTTAATCTTCTTATATACTACCAAACGTACGTCTTCTCATAAGACCACATGTTATTTTCGACCATTCTTTCTCGGCTTTGAAGCTCTGAAAGCTTCCAAAATTTAAGCCAGAGCTTCAGTGCATTTTAATACAACTTTTATCCTAATATCAATTGATTCTCATTTGTTATTCTATTACCGAGGTTACTTTCTTAATCAATATAATAAAAAAAAATAATTTTGTAACTAGAAATACAAGCATATAATACTTTAGCCTGAAAAGATTTTCATTTTATATACAAAACAAAACGTGGATCCTATACAGGAGATATCAATGATCAAAGTTGTTTGATTAAATAGTAGAAATTGCTCAAAATTTGTCGTAAAATTAACCTAGGTACGCCACCTCGGTTCTAGGAACCATTTTAAAATTTTGTTTTCGCGCACGCCATCTAGGCTCAGAAATTGATTGTTCTTGTTTTTTGGGTATACCACCTCGGCTCTACAAAACCTAATCACGCGATTAACTGGGTACGCTACGTTAGCTCCAGATTTTGATTTTGTTTTTTGTATTTTGAACTTTATTTTTGATTTTGATTGCTCTTCTGTGCACGCCATCTCGGCTTCAGAGTAGTATTTACTTCTTTCCTCCAGCTGAATTTTAGTTCTTTAGTGAATTTTAGTTGCTTTTATGCTGATTAGAACCTCAACTGGCATAACCTCACCAGTCTTCATTACATAGGGTGTACCCCAAAGTGAAATCCTCAGCCCCCTTTTTCGCCTTTTTTATAGCTCATCTTAAAGAGTAAAAGAGGAATCATTTCGCAGAGGCTATTGCGATTGATAAGCTAATTAATATTATTTTATTGGCCTATAAATACAATATAATTGTTCATGCAAACTCTCCAGCGGATTTACAATTAAAAATAAAACTAATTGAGCAATACTGTAAAGAAAACTTATTAGTGGTTAATAAAAAAATATGAAATCTTAGTATATCACAAGGTTCGGCTTAGGAGAATATACTTTCTATTTTAAGGTTTAGCAGCTAGAAATAGTCGAAAAGTTAATTTATCTAGGTAGCACTTTTTCGCAATCTGGATTATATATTAAAAAGGCGGACAGGAAAATTATATAAGCCAATACCGCAAGCGGGACTGTCTTCAGAACCTTGTATTCTGTTAATTCAGAATCCTGTAATACAAGAACTACTCCCTTATGTAGTCCAACACTGAATTCACTGTACTGCGCTATAACAATTTGGGGCCTGAGGTATACTGAGACGTTAGAAAGCGTCCAATATTTTTTCCTTAAAAGGGTTTTGAATCTCCCTTCAATACGCCGAACTCCGCTTTAAGAGTAGAAACGAATACACTAAAACTGGTCTACGATATCTTTATCTGTCACTTGGTTTGTATAGAAAGTTGCTGGATATTGACGATAGGAGATGCAAATACTGAAGAATTTCTTTTCGCCTTTTAACTCAGAACTTCTATGGCCTGACTCAAATTCTGAAACTC
>NC_046664.1:6100873-6103861 GCF_010883055.1 Belonocnema kinseyi | reverse complement strand
ACTATAAATTTATTTTGGACCCCGCAAGAATCTCTTCTATTTGCAACCCCCAAGTAAGGGAGGAAATCGACTATCGACTTGTCATTTTCTCAGTCTATTTTGATTTTAGGGCTCCTATCTTTCCGCACCCTGCGGACACGAATACTACGAATACAATATTTAAGATATCCAAATTTCTTAACTCTAAGGTGGACTCCTGATTTTTGGTGAAACTTTCCCGACAGCTTTCTAGAAAAAATTCTCTAATATTTAGGAAAATTTCATATATTTTCCTTACAGTTAGTTAGAAAAAATCATCAATACTTGAGAATCTTTTAGTCACCCTTTGCACACTAAATAGTGTGAAAATAGATAAGTACTATTTTGAGTGCTCGGAATATCACAAACTAATAGCGTTTAGAACTTAAACACTGTTGATCACGAAATATTAGACATTTCTAGACGTGAAAAAGTCAACAATTTTTAATTTACTATTTGCGCACACATATGAAGAATATGCATTTTCAACCACTGTGCGCTACGTAACATAGTATTATTACATTAAAAAAGTTGCGTCTTAACAGTGACATTTTTTGGAAAACTGTAACTACTTGCCAATTCGCTGCTTATTGAAAAAGTAACTTTCTTTATTACTATCATTATAAAAGAAAGTAACTAATTATTTCTCATCACTGATAAACCTATAATAATTTTCCAGAAAAAAATGTTGATCAAGGAAAAGAACGGAATGTTTTTTATTTGTTTCTGAAAAAGACTATCTCGGGCATTGACAAAGATTGTAGCCTTCAGAACCGTGACACCTTGACTTTTTATTATTTTTATAAGTACAAGTTACTTGTGACAGTTTAGCTTTACATTTTTTTAAATTGAATTAATGTTATATAAGACTTTATATTACATTCGTTACTCTGAAATTCAATGCGATTGGGCGTAAGGAACCTACTGGAATTTCTCTGACTTCTTTTTTAGTTAATGGGGTAATCGCGCCGCTTACCATGTTTATTTTTGCCCGACCTGTATTTTTAGCCTGTGAATCATATGCATATAATCCAGCAAGAATATTGCTGCTCTCCAATATTGCAAATACGTCACCATCAAATGT
This sequence comes from Belonocnema kinseyi, assembly GCF_010883055.1. Taxonomy (NCBI): domain Eukaryota; kingdom Metazoa; phylum Arthropoda; class Insecta; order Hymenoptera; family Cynipidae; genus Belonocnema; species Belonocnema kinseyi. Next base: position 6,102,759 of record NC_046664.1, on the reverse strand, counting down.
GGATAATACAATTTGTTCTTGGGTTGGTATGGACTCAAAGCGACGTGGCCCTCCGAGTAAATAAATGTGTTTATCTGCATGAAAAAAGTATTTCCGAAGTTCAAATTGCCGCTGTGGATTTCTGTTGGGAGTAAGTCGAATAGATTGAAGTTGGTCAAGTCTATAATAACTTCCGACAGAAGAAGCAATGAGTCTGGTAGGTGGGGCCACGCTCCAGGTATTCGCAGGACGAGACCTCGACCTGGCACGAAGAGAAGGTGCGGATGGAGGAGTAGACCTGGCAGGAGAATGTTGTTCGTCAGAAGAAGTAGAAGGAAAAGAATATTGTTCGCCACGTGGAATACCTGGAATAGGTTCGCCATTCGGTGAAGATTCGAAATGCAAACTTAGCTCTGAAACAATAAACAGAGGATTACATTTTTTATAAAGAAGGAAAAATTATTACTCATCACAATATTTCACACAACTGAAAGACATTTCATAACGATCGTTTAAACATAAACGTGATTTTTTACGAAAGAAAGTGAGAAATTGCTTTCTGGTTATTAAGTTGTCAAATTCATACTAAAAGGTTTGATTAGGAAATATCATCGGGTTGCAAGAGAAGGGAGGGGCATTTTTTTGCTCACAGGGAAAGTTTTTTAAGTTTAGGCCTGTGATAAAGTAGTACAGATTGTTACTTATATAAAGCAGAACAATATTTTTTCAATTATAGATATAATATGGCATATTCACCAATGTAACTGAAGATGATCATCATAAAAAAGGCCAGATTATAAATGATCCCCATTTTTTGCAGTAAGAGAAAACACTATTATTGCTTGAATGAAGAATATAGTCAACAGTCTATTCAAAGAATATTATGGTGCTTCATTGGGATGATATATAATTATGTGGTATCATACGTAATATCTAATTTATTATAGGCATGAATGTTCCCCTTCTTAGGTAGACGTATTGATAACAGCAGCTTTGTTCACGAATATTTAAGTCTTTAAATAGCTTTTAAAGTTTGGTAAAAAGCGATAAGAAAAATTAGTCGATTCTATAATAAAAGTTTCTCCAGAAACAGTTTTTGCATTTTACAATGTTTTTCATTGAAAATAATTTTTTCTCTCTTTAAAAATGACGTTAAAAATAAAACTGCAATTAATTAAAGTATAATTATAAATCAATTTCTCTTCAGACATTTTAGATACCTTGAAATTAGAGTAACGAGCAAATCCGCTGAAGTCTCTGGAAATATTTTTCTATAAATCATACAAATCACTTAAAATAAGCGGAAATAAATTGAAATACCTTAAAAAAAAATCTTTGGATATCCTACGAAATTCATCAAAATTCCTTAAAATTATGTCAATTTCTTTAAATCCTTTAAAATTTCGGAAAATTTGTTGGATATCTTTAAAATTCTCTAAAATCCTTTGCAATGTTTCGAATGTTTATGAAATTCCTTGATATGTGTGCAATTATTTTTCAGTGTCTTAAAAACTAATGCAATACTTTCAAATTAGTAGTTGGAAAGTTCGGAAATCCCATGCTTAAAACTTGTTTAAATCCATCAAAATATTTGCAATCTTTCAATTTTTATGCATGAAGGACTTTTGTTGAAAGAAGTTTACTTCTACACACCAACATGTGGTGCGCATCGTTGCCTCTTATTTAAAGTCAAAAATGTGTACTTCGCCGTGATTGGTGTTCGAACGCATAATGCTTGAAAAAGAGGTTCCGAACTTGTTCGAAAAAGGCGTTCGTTCGCCAAAGTATTTTATTCCTAAAATTTTTGAGTGGTACCTCTGAAGCAGAGAATCGAAGTTATCTAAAATAAATATTGCTTCTTTCATTTCAGCTTTTAATTCATACTATAATAATTATTTATATATTAT